>NC_079169.1:61694888-61827388 GCF_947568905.1 Ostrea edulis | reverse complement strand
TTGATTTAATGCACGCATTAATTCAGTTATTGCTCTCTTCAATTGAATTAATGATATCTTTAAAGACCCAATTTTAAGTTGACACCCCCAAATTGTAAGTTACCTGTCAATCAAACATTTAACAATAGATCTCAGGTGGAGTGACATCTGCAGACACTGTGGTCTGGGGCTACCCCAGAGAGGTGTTTTGATAACAATAACAGCCAGTATCTACAAGCATTCTTTAGATCTTGAGGAAGCCCAGTATACCTGAGTTTTGATAGCAATGACCTGTCCACAACTGCTATTTTCTTGTAATTCAATTCTTTTTAAAAAGGCCCCTGAACAATGCAATTTCAATATAATTGTAACCCCCCCCCCCCCTCTATATATACCTGTACATGTATTATAAATTACACAATCAGAAATCAAACAATAACTGGCACAATAATTTCTAAAACTTGTAACCTATTGAAATAATTTATGTCATCAATTTATGATACCTCTCTATTTATAAAAGAAATTATTCATTGAGTCAATGACAGAGAGAGAAACAGAGAAAGAGTGGGTGGGTGTAGAATGTGTGTCAGTTACCCTTAGGAATACAACCATTATTCAAACACTATGACCACAGAAACTCTGCAGAGGTCCCTGAGACAGGGCCTGTGTATATCAAAACTATAAAAAAGCATGGAGAGGTAGATTTCTACCATGTTCTGTCTCTGTGTATTTCTTTGAGTGCCATGGGATATAGCAATTAACACCTTGGTAGACCCTGGTCACTCCAGGTAAATAACATCCGTTTAGATTAGGCTCCCCTTACATTTTCACTGACCGTACGGTCATGAGATGGGTCTTTAATTCATTTGAAGAGAGCAATAACTCTTTTAGAGAGAGCAACTATATAATTAAAGATATCTTCAATTCAACATATCCACAATTGAATTAACGATCTCTTTAATTGAATTGTTGTTCTCTATAAAAGAATTGATGCGCGCATTAATTCCGTATACAAAAGCATTGTAAATAATTAAAGATATCTTCAATTGAATTAAAGAGATCATCAAATTATTTATACCGAGCTCTAAATTAATTATTGCGAGCAATATTTCCACGAAATTGATGCTCTCATCAATTGAATTGAAGAGAGCAATAATTGATTTAATGCACACATCAAATCTATTATTGCTCTCATTAATTCAATACACCAGTTTCGAGATACGAACTCTTCTGTGTAGGAGGTGCATTTAGTGGAACTTTGAATGACTAAGTGGGACAGAGTGGACCTACAGTCAGCGAGGAAGATGATGAAATGTATTAAATGCGGCTTTTCTTTTAATATGTAAATGTGGGAAATACATATACTATCAAAAGAAATGTTTTACTAAAGTGGAAATATAAAAACAATGTCATATTTGCAAGTAATGTCTTAGATATGGTACTTATGACCAATGAAATAACATGATATGATAAGAATTCTATGTATTTAATTACTCCCTAAATACTTATAACTTACTTAGTTTGTGTATCAGTCGAATTCGGGTGATCAAACAGTGTATGAGAAACTTACTGAGTATATTCACTTACTCAGTGATGAATATTAGTCCCACTCCTGCGTGTAAACAAATTGTTTTGCGCCTCACTATATACGAGACTTCTCCAAAGGGAAATAACTCAGGTGTATCTTGAAACCGGCGTATTGATGCTCTCATCAATTGAATTGAAGAGAGCAATAATTGAATTAATGCGAGCATTAAATCAATTATTGCTCTCATTAATTCAGTCTATGCGAAAAACATCGGACCGTCGGACCTGACCGATGTGCAGTGCCTCAGGTCCAATGTGTCATTTTTTACACCGGACCGGAATGTCCGATGTCTCAGTATTCGGTTTTAAGCTTTATTATTTTGACGCGGAGTCAATTAAATGTTTGTTATAAGTAAAAAATATCACACAAATCCAAATAAGTAAATGAATGTGATTAAACCGCATGGACCGTCTCAAGTATTATGCGGGAGGGATCCCTGGTATAGTATTACTAGTATAATAAATAAGATTTCCTTGGTTTTGCATTTTCACGTGTTTCTCTTTTTTACATTAAGTTTTGCGGTCTGACAAAATTTGGTTCGGTCCGGTGTGTTCATTGATTACACAGGACCAAATGTCCTGTGTGGTCCAAAAAACTTTCGTATAGACTGTTAATTCAATTGATGCGCGCATTAATTCAATTGATGAGAGCAATCATTGAATTGAAGTGCGCATTAATTCATTGGATGAGAGCAATAATTGATTTAATGCGCGCATTAATTCAATTAAAGAGAGCAATAATTGAATTGATGATATCTTCAAATAATTAAAGATATCTTCAATTATTCGAGTTTATGTTAATTTGGCTCTCCATAGGGATCTTTGTCGTGCCACACCTACTGTGATACGAAACCTCGGTTTTTGCCGTCTCATCCGAAGAACCGTCCCATTTAGTCGCCTCTTACGACAAGCAAGGGGTACTGAGGACCTATTCTAACCCGGATCCCCACAGGATCTCTCGTTCTGTACTGTAACATTGTACAAAACCTACAATCACAAATTTCATAAATAGTACCTTTCTTTGAACATTTTGAACATATGGACACGTGTTACATGCAAATCGATAACAATTCTGTCCTTCTTCAACCACTAAAACATTGGCACATGTTGGACAAAATGTCAACATTCTTACATCTCTTACTTTCCTTTTCACTCTCAAATTGTATTAATTCGTTCGAGTATCGAATTTCGTTTTCTAGATTTGTCAGGTATAATTGATAAATATTACTTCTACTATTTTATAAACGAAATCAATAAAACATCAAACTACCGTTGATATTGATCAACTATGATTTTTTCTTTTACATATAGAAATCTAGTGAAATAGAATTTGTTTACGTATGACTTATCAAACATGTACTCTACTTTTGTTTTCATTCATACTGAGGCTACTCGATCATTGCCGATTTTCCCCGTCTTTAAAATTAACGTTACCTTTTCACTATGTAACATTATTTGAATGCAACTACACAAATTTATTATCATGCGACCGAAATATAGAAGTCCGTCACTGTAAGCGACAGCCCCCAGTTTCCCTTCACAGGTAACAGTCAATGTTTTTACAATACAGTACTCAGCTCGGTAGCATATATTTTCTGATGATTTAGTTTGTTTGTACTTGTTAATGATGACGGTTATATACACACACATAGATTGTACTGGACCTGCAGGTGTATGAGATAGAAATGTCATGAAGCAAGAATCATATTAATCGGGTTGGGAACACTTCTGAGATATTCTCGCTAAAACGCGATTATCCCTCTCTAGCGAGAATAAATATATCCCGTACAACCGAGAAAAACACCCGCGGAGTACACCTCTTCGTGATTCACGTGAAAAGAAGAAAAAGTGCTAAAATGTCTGATACTTCTGCAAATATATGAATCAAAACAAAAACTCTCACGATGTGTATTGGATTTCAGACTGCTTCTCTCTTATGCAGCAACTTTGATATGCAATTTCATGACTATGTTGTCAATTTCATAGAAACAATTCGCATCATGTTGAGTGCGTGTCGCACTTATTCAGCGTTGCATGGGATTTGCCATTATTTTCAATAAAGACGCCAAAACACCTGTTTATGGTAATGTTTATTTCTCGCTAAAGAGGGATAATCGCGTTTTAGCGAGAATATCTTGCTATAGGGGAAGTGTTCCCAACCTGTTAACGTGATAAATTAGACCTATAGTCACACAGTGTCTCGTTGTTGTAACAGTGTAGTGGTCAGACGGATTAATGATCAGCGGTGGCCAGATAGCTCAGTGGTAGAGCACCTAATTTGAGATTCAAGGGGCCCAAGTTCATATCCCAGTTTGGTCCGTTGCATTTTCTCCTTTTCTGTTACATTTGGTGCTGTTGACCACCCCTGAACTTACAGGTGAAATTCCTGCCAGGGGCAAAAAGAATCTGGGTTGTGTAGAGTGTATAGACAGGGATGTATAGCGGTCAGAAAGTGTTGATCTCCGATGGCCAGAAAGCTGAGTTAGTAGAGCACCTGACTGGAGATTCAGGGGCCCAGGTTCTAATTTCAGTCTGGTCCATCACATTTTCTCCCTTCCTGGTACACAGCTAATGTTTCATTAGTCACTCATTGACAAACATGGAATGTCATATTAGGGAAATATTTATGAAAGTGCAAAATGTTTATATATATATTTTTTATTTTGGAATATGTAGTACTAGTTATTAAAGAAATATTTACGAATTAGAATTTTCAGGCTGCACAATGTCGGATATTACCAGCAATTTCACTGAGTCAAAGTCTCCAAACGACAGCAAAGACACATTTGTCGACAGTAAAGAGACTGAGGAAATGCAGGATGAGGATGGGGAGCTTGTGTTGTCTCACCAAGAAGCCATGTCAAAAGTGGAGGCATCCATTAATGAAATCATCTCGGTAGGTTTGGTGTTTTTGATTGAATGTGTACTGTCTCAGCCATTGTGTATGAGTAAAAAAGCAAATAATAAATGAGAGATTGTGGGAGAAAACTTAGAATGTTTAATGTTCAAATGATGGATGTCCTATTGAGCTGAATATCATTTATTGTAAATAGATAGAATACTATTATATTAGATTATCAATTTTTTGTACATGATCTATTATAAACCTATGCCATTTCATTGAATATACAACTACATGTTTTTTATTTCTTGATAAAAGTGATGACCTTTCAACTTAACACAAAACATTTATTGAGTAACAGGAACAAGTTGAATTACAAAACATAACTATAGGCAGTGAATGTCTAGGTTAACTTTGTATGATAGGTCAACAGAATGGGGTAAAATCTGCATAATCAGCTTTAAATGCTGATTACTGATAGGCAAACTAACTCCTGCTTCTTATGAAATGGTTTTATAACCCCTGTAATGCAAACATTTCTAAACAAGTACTACCTACAGTATCTGTCCATTTATTTTGCCTGTTATTGTATTATAATGATTCAGCTAGATGTCTTAAATTGCAATCTCATGAAAGTTTTGATTATCGTTGACATTTTGTACAGACATCATCAGATGCCATATATAGTCTTTAGATTTAAAGCTCACCTGAATTCGTTATGAAGATGCAATGTTACTGTAAACATTATGCTACTTCGCGAATCATGAAAATAATTATCACATGATTTTATCTGAATCATCTGGAAGTTAAATTGTATTGTAAGATATTTTTCCAAGTATAAGTTTATAGAAAAGATGTGTGAGATATTTTTATTAGGCATAAATTTTGACAAATTAAAAATTTACATAGTTTTTCTTCTTTAGACAGATCCTCTGTTGTGTGACCTGCCACCAGAAGTGACACTCGAGGAAATCAATTCCTTTATTGCTCTGGAGCATGGCCAAGCAATAGTGGTAAATGTACACAGAGCTGATGGAGAAGTGTTGTGTAAGTTAATTTTTCTACTTCTTTGACTTTAGTTTTTATTTAAACAGACAAGGTGCTGATGGTTATGCATTCTAGTATATTGTTAATATCTCTTTTAAGATTGATAGAAACTAATTGTTATTACTGGGTGATGGTTGTTCGTCCTCTCTTAAAATTCAAACATAATAAACTTTTCCTCTGCAAGTTCATTTTTTATAAAAATATGGTATGGAACATCTTTAGTGTACCGTCATGGTCACTGCAGTCCTGGGGCTAGCTGCAGAACTGTAGCCCCTTGGGGAAAAAATTGCGATATTCCAGATATATCCCAATTTTTCCCCAGAGAACTAGAGTTCTACAGCTACATTGAGGCCTGAAGGGTGGGATCAAAACCATCAAATATTGCAATTTTTAGAATCCCCTTCTGTACTATTAGAGATATCTATCACACAAGCTATGCATAGTCATGATGAGCAGGGATGCTTCTACTGAAATTGTGAAATTCAAGGCCCCCTTATATTTAGTTTCTTCTAAAGTTGAAATATTCCTTATCCCTCATCCACTGGTTCAGGTTTTAGGGCAGGGCCCAAATAGGTATATAGTATAGCCTTTAGGTATATAGTATCTTTAAAATAATTGTCTGTTTTAATTCTATGCATTGTGAAGAAATGCTGCATGGTTATAAAAAGTATGTAGTGCCTCCCAATATTATGAAATTTTCTGCATCTGGGCCTTATTGCTGGGTCCAGATGAATGTATAGTTAAGATAGATGTAATCTTTAAAACTTATTATGCATGGTGATGAAGTGCATTCAGCCCCTCTATTAGGTGAAATTACCTACCTGTGTCTCAGTGATTCAGTTCTAGGGCTGAGTAAAAGAGTGATGAGACTCTCTAATCTAGTAAAACCATCCTCTTTGCTGAATGGCATTGTGACAAAATATTTTATGTAAGGTTATGAAGAATGTGAAAATCATGACCCCTAGGCCCTGAACAATTACAGAGGCTTCAGGGGGCAGTAGTTATATAGTGGAAATCAGTACATGGATATTTAAATGCTCTTTTACTCTTGGACATTGAAAACAACTGAATCTGGAAGCTAAGGATTTGAAAATAATTTTAAAACACCTTGTATTATTGAACTATTCTTTAAAGAGTTTTCACTCAGGTGACCATAAAGACCCATGGGCCTCTTGTAGTATTGCTACACTGTATTTTGAAATGCATTAGAAACAGATGGGTCATCATCACTTTTGCTGTTGACAAGTCATTCTGAATGTAAAAGATATGATGAACTCTAAAAAGTCATACATGTATTTTGAGCTTTATTTTTTATAAGTTCAATTATATATTTGCATTTATCTATGACGAAATGTATGTACATAGATGTTAAAGATTTACTTAACATTACATTATCTGATATGCATGTATATCTTCTGAAACTGTTTTTTTTCTTTTCTTTAATTCAATAACAGCAGTGGTAGTGGTTCAAAATGGCACTGTTCTTGACCTTAAACATGCCATTAAACGCCATATGACCTTGAAACTATCTCGCAGCAAAGGAAAGAAGCACATCAGTTGGTAAATGGTTTGATGCTTTACACACTTTTAGAATTCATAAGAACACTGCATTCATGTATTTCTATTGATACATACAAAGTAAAGAAGATGTGGGAGGGAAGGGAAATAAGGGTCGAGGGGAAGATGAAAGAGAGAGGATTGAAGAGGTTGACCCCTGTATTCGGGATATCGATGTTCGAGATACTGAAGCTCAACTGTATATCAAGAGTTTAGTGTCAAGATAGATTTTATGAAACATTTTGTGTAATCTTTGACATACGTGTTTAAAATTGATTTCTTTTCCAGGAAATATATTTGGAAAAGGCACTGGTTGTATTTTGATGGACAAAAACTAACTGAAGACAAGAAGTTACTTAAAGAGTGAGTAATGCTGAACTGTCCTTTTCTGAAATGTTTCAAAATGCAGTCATACAATGTCTGTCAGAAATTTACTACAAACAGAAAATTGCTAAATGCAACCTCACAATATCTATCTATAGTTTTGAAAATAATAAAATGCAATTTGCTGAGATGTAGGGGTGTTTTGATGTTAATTCAAAGTCATGTTCTTAAGGTCAAGGTCACAGCTAGGTGAATGAGAAAAAACCTGTGTCCTGTCTGTACCAGTATTCCTATGAAATTGCTATGTGACTAACAGCAATACATGCTTCACCTATGTCACGATCTTAACCTCGAGATTTTATTATGAAGTTTAAGTAAATTGAATTGATGTATGAGATCAGTGATGTATTGAGTATCAGACTGCACATATAGAATCCCCATCGGATTGTCTGTAATAAATGTTTTAAACATATTTTCCATCGATTCCTATAGTTTAACCCAAATTATGAATTATAGAGTTATCTCTCTTTGTTTTGTCAAATAAATAAACTTTATGAAAATTCTTATAGAATATCTATATTGACATATAAAAAAAAAAATTTATTTAAAAATGATAACTTTTAAAAATTGACCAGAAGGTAGGTGGCGAAACAATACTATCGTTCACAGTTCTCTTTAAATCAAATCGGAACAAAATGCAGTGGTAGTCACCAGATAATAATTGAGGTTATGGGATTTTTCATATGGTCAGGCAAGGACAAACAACTTTCTAGTATTGGCCAAACTGTAGCT
Source organism: Ostrea edulis (assembly GCF_947568905.1). NCBI lineage: Eukaryota > Metazoa > Mollusca > Bivalvia > Ostreida > Ostreidae > Ostrea > Ostrea edulis. The sequence goes on along the minus strand of NC_079169.1, from coordinate 61,819,260 downwards.
TTAAATTTGTGTGTTTTAATGTTGCATATTGATGCAGATACTACTTCTGACCCCAAATTCTCCATGCGAGTGACTCTGGTGTAGTTTTTTCAGCATTCATTCCTATAGTAACTAGAACATCTGTGTGTTAATAAACTTGAATGGATGATTTGCATTATGACTTTTAAAAGTCTTTGTTCGTTTGTACAGTTCCATTCAGATTCACATGGACGGATCAAGTTCACCGATTCTGACTACTGCTCCTCTGTCTCCTGACCACTCTTGTTTTCTTTCAGATATGGCATAAGAAATAAAGATGAAGTGACATTTATCAAGAGATTAAAAGAGAAGTGATAGATGATGTTCCAGAATTAATCATGAAAATGCATATAATTCTGTACATCCATTATTGTGAATGTGTCACAAAGGGAAGTAACTCTGTGACAGTTCCAGAATTGATCAAGAAAACGATGCATGCATTATGATCATGAACTTGTGAATGTGTCAACTTAAATGGAGGCAACCCTATGACAATTTTTCTCTGTATTAGTGAATCCTGATAACATTTTGTATGTGCATCATAGTTACACCCAATACTACATGTGTATCAGTATGTAGTGAATGTATACAGTATGTTAGAGCATAACACTTGTTTAAATGAATAAATGTACAAATTTTAAACTACTGTGTGTACATGTAATACGTTTGATATCTGTCCAGTTTTTAGCTCACCTGAGCTGAAAGCTCAAGTGAGCTTTTCTGATTGCTTTTTGTCCGTCGTCTGTCTGTCCATCTGTCTGTTAAACTTTTCACATTTTCGACTTCTTCTCCAGAACCACTGGGCCAATTTCAACCAAACATGGCCAAAAGCATCCTTGGGTGAAGGGCTTTCAAGTTTGTTCAAATGAAGGGCCATGTCCCTTTCAAAGGGGAGATAATCACAAAAATGCAAAAATAGGGTGGGGTCATTTAAAAATCTTCTTCTCAAGAACCACTTGGCCAGAAGAGCTGAAATTTACCTGAAAACTTCCTGACATATTGCAGATTCAAGTTTGTTCAAATCATGGGCTCCGGGGGTTGGATGGGGCCACAATAGGGGATCAAAGTTTTACATACAAATATATAGGAAAAATCTTCTCAAGAACCACTGAGTCAGAAAAGCTGATATTTACAAGAAAACTTTCTGACATAGTGCAGATTCAAGTTTGTTCAAATCATGGCCCCCGGGGGTAGGATGGGGCCAAAAGGTGGGGGGGGGGGGTAAAGTTTTACATACAAATATAGGAAAAAGCTTTAAAAATCTTCTTCTCAAGAACCATTGGGCCAAAGAAGTTGACATTTACATGAAAGCTTTCTGACATAATGTAGATTCAAGTTTGCAAAGGGTAGTTTGGGCCATAATAGGGACTAAGGTTTTACATGCAAATATATATAGAAAGTCTTCAGATATGGGCCAAGGTGAGCGATGTGGCCCATGGGCCTCTTGTTTAAGGATACTGCTAATTCTGAAACATCAAAATGATAGTTCTCTTCACATAATACTCAATGTCAGCAACAAGTAAGCACTCGACCAAAGTTACAGGGGTCCCAGGTTCAAATCCTGGTCTCGTTGCATTTTTACCATTTCTTCATATTTGGCACCCTCGTCTGCCCTTGGAACTGACAAAGGAGAATGCCTTTTAGGAAAACCTGGTAGGTGGTCAGCCCATTCCAGTTTGCAGTGTCCAGAAAGCATCTAACCAGAAATTCAGAGATGCAGGTTTGAATCCTTGTCCGTTTCGTGACATTTTTTCTCTTTCTTTTACACGTGAATTTTAACCTAAAAGGACTCAATTTAGGGTCGTATTTCTCTTCTTGGGTCATCTTGTCAGATGTACATGTATGTATCTCATTTGCTCCTTGTGCATGGAGGCATACAAAACTCATTGAAAAGCCTTATACTATCAGAAATATTTATTTGTATATATTTAGTATTTCACTTAAAATCATCACACAAAATGGAATACTACATAATTCGTGATATGTATAGTTAGGAGATTTAGCACTGTAAGGATGCTTTCTCCTGTCAAGGTCACAATACAAATTTCTCTGTTGGCAAACGTTTAGCAGGGTTTCAAACAAAAAAATATAACAATCACAGGCAATCATATGATTTGCCTTTATAAACAACAAACCTGAATATCTATTCAAATACACATAAAAAAGACATTTAGGACCCAAAATAGTTCCAAAGATTTAAAGTCATTGTAAACAATTTCTTTAACAAGTAATTTCTTCACACTGGTGTAAGTGCTGAAATCCTCATCTTTCATAAAATTTATGTCATTTTCACAATCAACATGACTTTCATAAAACAAGAAGACACTGTTAAACTGATTCTTTTCAAATGTATTAGTTTATACTTGCAGAAAAAGCATTTGATTTTGTATTCAAAATATGGTACAAATCTCTACATACATGTATTATTAATGACTACACTACTAAAGTGAAGTTGGAAAGTTTTATGCTAATAAGAAAATATCTGTTAATGTTTATTTGTACTTGTGTTCAGCAGCTTACAATAATCACAATGCATTGTTTAAATGATATTGAGAACCATCAAAATTACCAAAATCAATTTTTTACTCTTGAATGCTTAGATATTTTTACCATAATTTGGGAAATGAAATCACTCTTGACTAAATAGACTTTGAAGGAAGTGTTACTAGCTGTTACACAATTACATGTATTGTAAAACCAGCTATTTTACAGTACCAAGGTGCAGTGTTAATATATGCTAAGTGTGAAAGTATTAATTGTAGTGGACACACAAGCTAAATCACACAAACAGTGTATACATGAAACTACAAAATGTGGAATGATATTTTGAGAGTTGTGCAGGAAATTGGCTACACTAATTTATAACTAGTCAAAATTAGAACTCAATGACTGGGAATTCTCAATCTGAATCTTCTACAAAAGAAATATGCATTTTTTTCTGCTTACATTTTGTCAAAGGGATTGTTTTATTTACTATACACAGATGACTTGAAAAACACCCTTTTCTAACTGTGCCTAAATGGACAAAATATTCACAAGTAGAGAACACTATATACACTATATGCAATAAAAAAATTTAACAAGGGAGGGAACTTTGTGCATTGCAAAGATGCTAGTTCCTCTTTTAATGTTGAAAGCCATTTGTATGGCATTGCATGCCTTTTATGTAAATGCTGGACGAAAAGTAAAGTCACTTGTACTGATAGTTTTCGTATGTGATCAACATCCCCAAAAATAAATACATGTACATCCTGAAATATCACAGATTTTTGGTTTTGGTACATGTAGATGTTCGTAAAGTATGTCATCTTCATGTAACTAAAATGCCAAGAAAGATTAGCCTGAAAATTCAATAAAAGCTTAGTTAAAAAGTAAGTTAAAACTGTAAGGACATTACAATAACTATCACAAAGTTCACTATAAAAAAATAAAGTAGTTTGAAATATTTTGATATTGATAAAAAATTTCCTTCTTTCAGTACGATGACTACGTCAGTTAATACGTTCCATATTCGCACTCTCTTGGGAGTATTTTTCACAGATGTGTTCTATGGACAAATGCTACCCCCTATTGTTACATTGTGATGTAACTGGTGATGAGGAAATACTGAAGACTTCCCTCTGGGTTCAGAAATCCGTCCCTTATTGGATCCACATATATTTCATCCCCATCCATAATATCAAATCTACTGATTGGGAGGGACTCTGTCTGCATGATAAGCTCCTCAAAGAACCGCTCCTCCTCTCGATGGTGGGGGCCACATGCATAATGATGCAACTTAAAAGTACGCAACCTAGAAAGATAGGGCAAAGTTCATGCATATTGAAAATCTGAAATATTGGTATCTTTTCAAAATGTATTTTGTCTCTCAGTATATTTTGAACTTGACCCACCATCACGAAATATGGACATACAGGTTCGAAATTTTTCTTACACACTAAAAAAATGAATCTTTTTTTAAATATACATGTATATACAGAGATACCCTTTATAATAAATTTGATGATGTAACTGAATGCATCTATGTCCCCATTTGATATTTGAAAATGAAACCTTATTTCTTATGTTTCTGTTTGCAGCTGACATGGAATTGTGTGGAAATGCAGTTTTAGTCAGAGAAGTTTTTCAAGAATATCAACAGTGAAAACACTCAGTTGTGATGTCAGAGTTGTAAAATGTAGAAGTTGTGGAATACTGTAAAATTGGATATTTGTGCGGGGGGATTTACACTAATTACGTGGTCACATAATTAGGGCATAAATTTCCCCCACTAATATAGTTATGAATATTTTATATAATATATATTCAGTTACCGCATGTTTTTCCCCCACACGTAGTGTTGGACATGAAAAAATGCATAGTCTTAACCCCAGCGTAAATTATAACAACTTTTTCAGCAAGAACATTATCGGTAATGCTTATGTAGTGATGCCACAGTTGAATTCATTTTGTGTAGTTATGTGATATATAATCTCTTGACTCAACAATATTTTATATCTATAAGATATATACACATATATATTGTGTTCAGTATACAGGAAAACATTTGCAAATAGAAATACTAAACCATGTTAATAGGAACTCACGAGGCATAGAGGTGGAATTTTTCAGCAACCATGAGCCTAAGTTTTCCAATGGGATCCACCACATGAACCCTTTGTTCAAGGCGTTTGTCATTGTAAATGAATGCGATGTTGATCCACTCCTGATATCCACCACTTATGTCAATGTCCATCAAGGGAAGGAGTTGACCTATTGGAAAATGAATTTAAGTAGCATGAGTATGCTTCAAGGAGAAGGAGGTACACAAAGTCGTCATACTTTTGGGATAGTACTGTAATGTTATCAAGGGCAATAACTTTTATGCTGGTACATCCAGAATATTTATGAAATTTTTGAAACTGTTAAACTAAAATTTTGTCCTTTTAACCAGTTTTTATGTGTCTTCATTCTGCTGTGTATGACTTTTACTAGTAATGTTAGCATATACTTCAGATCTGTGTATGACTGTGTCTGATATATTTAAAAAGGTGGCAATATATACATTTTCTTTGATTACGATTAAATTCAATCATATTGAGTGGAAATTAACAGTTTTTTCTACTTTGAACCCATTATAGTGTGAGTATGGTATCTCGTACCTTTAATATGACATGATTCAAAAGTTGTACTAAAACCATATATTTTGAAAATTTGATTTTATGACGCACACGACTACTGGTTTCCATGTGACATGTGGGACCCCCCAAAAAATCTTAGGCTACTACAACCCCTGCAACTAGTATAGGGTGAATGAAATTTACTGTACCATGCTTGGCCTTTAACTCATGAAATCTGTCAGGCTTGTGTTTTTTGTCTGTGAAGTATCGGACAAAATGTCTCTCGGACTTGTCTCTCTCGGTGTGGGTAACTTCACTTCCATTCAGTATCCTAATGTTTGGCATGCTGTCAAAAAGAAAGCATCACTGCAGATTATTTTTCTGAATGAGGTTCATAAAGAATGCTTTCATTACTTTAAAGATGGTAACATACTGTGCAACAAGAAGTTTTCTTCTGTCATCAGGATTCACTTCCTTCACCAAAGGCACATCCTGTGAGTAATGAATGGTGTTAAGTTCATTCATACTAAGTAGTCATTATAATCAGTACTGAAGATTATTTTTCATTTTCATAGGTAAAATTTTCATGGTTTCGAAAAAATAACCATGTTTGTGAGAACTTAATTCTGTATTTGAATAGTACATGTACATGTAGTTATTCTTAATGAAAATCAAACCCCATGAAAATGAATGATCACATTTAGTTTGAAAATAAGAATTGTTCATTTTCCAAATCTGAGAAATTGTTAAGACCTTGATTCTGAGAGACTCAAGAGCAGGGTACTTTCTAAGTTCACCACAATGAGTCCAGTTGTTGAGCTGAGTGTCACTCAGGCATATCAACTTGAGTCTGGAGAACGGGTTGCCGTGCTGGCAGTCCACACACTGTGAGCCTTTGTCTGCCTCCTCTGTAACAGCACTCTCTGTTAACCGAATCACATCATACACGATGTCATCCACTAGGTCTTGCATTTCCATTGAAACATCTCCCTCATTTTCTGTATTCTCGTTTGTGTTGTCTTGAGAGCATATGCTGCAATTCTCATTTTCTTTATAAAAGATGTGCTGTATGGGGTTTCCAGATAGAATCAAGGACTCTAATTTGGGTAGATTTTTCAGTTTCCAAATTTCTTCCCAACTGAAAATTAGAATGTTCACCGGTGTGCATTACACAGTTCATCCTTTTCATAAAAGGTATTGAGAATAACATTACGCTTCACTTTGGAATAGTTTCCTGCTATAATATTTGGAATAAAATAGACATATAACATGATTAAAGAATCAGGTGCAAGAAATACTGTATGTTTTCAGTAAAATCAAGGTATTTACCTCCTGAGTTTATTGTTATTGAGTCTGAGACAGTTGATGTTCTGCAAATGCTTGTAGATGTCTTCTGTGTGGTCTAAATCTTCATATTCTACAAATATAAAGTTCCATATCGTTATTGGTGCTTGAAGAAAATACACAAATTCTTATTCGCTATTATAGTGAAAAAAAATCATAAATCAAAGTATATACTGTCTCTCTCTACATGATCTGATTTTTAATAAAATCATGCATTGGACACGTTACCCTGCACTTCTCAAACAGGAAAGAGGAATCGTGTTCTGACTACAAAATTTCTAAAGGTGCAAAACCAATTTTCTTATGTATGTTGGCTTAATTTTTTTTTTTTTTTTGGCTTCTTTGATTAATTTGTTGATTGTATCTAAACTTTTACATTTTCAATCCCAAAAATAAGAAATCCAACCCAAAGGTCAAAATAATGGGTCAGAGAGGTGAACCGTTCACCTCCTTCTGAACCTTTACCTTTGTACTTCTTGTAAAAAAATTTGATTGATGGATAATTTATATATGCATCATCCCTACCAAGGAGGTTGCACTTACAGTGCTGTTTTTTAAACATATCTGTGTGGATTTTTAGTCTTTGTGGACAAAAAGCCAGTATGAAGTGCATGACTAGAGTACATGATACACCCATCTTGAACTACATGCACATGATGCTAACTTACTTTTGCATCACTCGAGTCACAAGCTATGATTGCTGTCAATTCCAGCTATATGTACACAATATAACTCCAACATGATTTGACTATGTCTGAAAAACAGTTCCATAGTGACCTATCTGGGTCATGACACACATCCTCCTAGCTGCAATAATGTAGCCCTCTCCAATTTTTCCGGGGGGGGGGGGGGGGGGGGGGTAGCATCAGGATAAAAAAAAGATTGGAGAGAGCTACATTATTGCAGCTAACATCCTCCCCAAGATGCATCAATTGACCAAGTCTTATCGGATGTAAATGTGTTAAATATCAAAATCTCTTATAGTCATCGAGAACAATTTCACTCTAATTTGACAGATAGTGTTCTGAAAGGCTGTTATCTGGGGAACCTTAATTGGTAGAGTAATTTTGCACTTAAATCGGCACTCTGAATGTTTTACACATGCGTATAGTACTAATTCAAAGGAAACTGGAAAGTTTTCTTATGATTCATTTTCCTAATCTTTGTTCAAGAAAAGCATAGCATATAACAACTTTTTACAAGTGAGCAGACCCTCAGTGACTGCTACGCTATGACAACATCCATGCAATATACCATTTTCACAGGCATGAAGCTCTGTCAGGGATGGAATCTTTCTGGACAAATCAATGACATCTTGCCAACTGGTGTATGTTCCATTCAACACCAGGTTCTCAATCTGGGGAAGGGATGTGCTCCAAGACTGAATGACATTCTGCAATGTAATCTTTCCTTTTAGCATCTGGTAATTTGATGATTGACTGGATGGAATATGGTAATCAATTTTGCTCCTATATCTTCACAGGTGTAAAATCATTATCATAATTACATTTTCTTGCTTTATATAGCATGAGATTAGATTAATTTGGTCAATAGTGTTATAATTTGAGATTAACATTCATGCATTGATTTTTTTGATATAATATAACCATTATATATTACTGATACAAAGAATGATGCAATGATGTCCGTGGGGCCACATCACTCACCTGAGTCACTTGGCCTAATTATTTAAAGATTTTTCTAGTATATATTTGCATGTAAAATTTTAATCCCTATCATGGCCCCAACCTACACCTGGGGGCCATGATATTTACAAACTTGAATCTGCACTATGTCAGGAAGCTTTCATGTTAATGTAAACTTTTCTGGCCAATCGATTCTTCAGAAGACGATCAATCTTTTATTGATTTTCCCTATATATTTGTATGTGGCCTCATCTTAACCCCGGGGACCATGATTTGAACAAACTTCAATCTGCACTATGTCAGGAAGCTTTTGTGCAAATGTAAACATCTTTGGCCCAAAGGTTCTTGAGAAGATTTTTAAAGATTTTTTTCTATTTATTAGTATGTAAAACTTTGATCCCCTATTGTGGCCCCATCCTATTCCCAGGGCCCAGGGGTCGTGAGTTTAACAAACTTGAATCTGCACTATGTCAGGAAGCTTTCATGCAAATCTCATCTTTTCTGGCTCAGTGGTTCTTGAGAAGAAGATTTTTAAAGACTTGTATGTAAAACTTTGAAATACTATTGTGGCCCCATCTTACCCTAATGGGCCATGATTTTAACAAACTTTAATTTGCACTATGTCAGAAAACTGTCATGTAAATTTCTCTTCTCCTGGTCTAGCACTTCTTGAGAAGACCTTTAAAAGTTCCCCCTATATATTTGTATGTAAAACTTTGATCCCCTATCATGGCCCCATCCTACCCCCAGGGGCCATGATTTGAACAAATTTGAATCTGCACTATGTCAGGAAGCTTTCATGTAAATTTCAGTTCTTCTGGCCCAGTGGTTCTTGAGAAGAACATTTTTAAATGACCCACCATATTTTTGTGATTACCTTCCCTTTGAAGGGGGCATGGCCCTTCATTTGAACGAACTTGAAAGCCCTTCACCCAAGGATGCTGTTGGCCAAGTTTGGTTTTATTTGGCCCAGTGGTTCTGGAGAAGAAGTTGAAAATGTAAAATATTTACAAACAGACAGACAGACAGACGAACAACAGGTGATCAGAAAAGCTCACTGGAGCTTTCAGCTCAAGTGAGCTAAAAAGGAATACAATAATGTCAATATCACAATTATTAAAACAATATGTCACAGTCTCTGCAGTTTAGAACTTAATTTATATAATTTCTTTACAAATTGTAATTGCATTGAAAATTTGTTAAATTACAGATTTACATGAAAATTTTAAAACTTTCAAAAGCTGAAAAGTCCTCACCTCTTTATTTTGCAAATTGTTTCTGGCCAAGTTGACAAATTTAAGACAATGTAGGTTAGACAAGATGGTCAGCATATCTTTCCAATCTGTAAGGGCATTGCTTGAAAGGTCAAGGTCAACTACATTTGGACAGAGAGTGGACAAACCTTCATTTGGCACTCCAGCATGACCAACAGAACTGTTGGTCAATACCTGCAAGAAATGGGTGGGGTTTTTTTTTTTTACTTTCTTAGTCTTGATATTTTCAGACTGATACATGTACCATACAAGCAAACATATGTGTATGAAGACTGGTCTGATGTCCATATCATGTTTGCTATTTTGGTGATGTAAAATTTTGTTAAAGAAAATTTTGGTAAATATATCTTATTTTAGTGAGGGGGGGGGGGGGGGGCAAACAAAATTACCAAAGATAATTTAATAATTTATAAGGGGGGGGGGGGTACACGAAAAAGGTTGGCGTCAAAATGGAAGAAAATAGGACAAAACACAACGTATTATTTCAGTTATTTTTACATGAATATTTAACAAGTGAAGAGGATATCAGCCTAACCTTCCACACGATAAACATGATAACGAAATGCAACGCGTTATCACACAATTTGGCATTGTGCCAAGATTAAGTCAGCTGTTTTGATGTTTATTCCGTATAGAACGCAAATCAAATAAAGCATATGTCTAAATGTATAAACTTACCACATTTCTCAAATATGCCAGTTCTGCCTCAGAGTCACTTATTTTAGGTTTGCCTGTCACCTTTATATCGATAACAAAACCTGATGTAAAGATTTTGTTTGGGTCGCTCATGCAGTACTTTTCTTTCACAGCCTCGGTAAACGACTTCTTTCTCACTCTCCTTTTCCGCCCCTTTGATGGTAACATCACGCTAAAGGCGACATTTTTTCGCTCCATGCACTCTTCCTCCATTTTCAAATGGACGGTTCTGAAATATTTCACTCTTTGACGAATCATTTATATTTTTAGAACGAGACTACCACGATTAAGGATACTCAGCCACGAGACGCCCTTTGTTATTATTTTTGTTACACGTGATGCACTCCATCATATCAAATCGTTCTTGTTTTTTATTTATAATTCAAAATGAAAGTAAAATGTTCCGTAAATATAAAAATTTTATGTAATCAAATTTATATTTTCTGACAACAGAACGGAATCATGATTCCTAAGAATTTTCCCCGCATATTTGTCAACTTTAATAGGACATCACGTTTCCTTACGAAGTTTTCCGAAAACTTACCCGATTTACCCGGAAGTATGACGTCAAATATTTTCGATATTCCTCGGTTTTATTCAATTGTTGACGTCACATTCATTGCAAGATGTCTGAATTTGATGCTTTCGACAGTGAACCGCCTTCACAAAATGCCGAAGAGGACCCAGCGGCTGCATTTTTAGCCCGGGAACAAACAGAATTAGCTGGATTAGAAGATGACAACTTCACTCAAGATAATGAAGGTGATTTTTACCATCAAAATTCTGAAATCGAACAGGCATGCAACCGGTGTCCGCCCACCAGCACTAACTCGATCACGATGAATTTCACATTTTTTGGTGATATTGTGTGGTCGAAGTCTTAATTATATATTATTTCGCATGTTATTGCTTCTCTAAACGTTGAGGATTATTTTGAAACATAATCATGATAATCAGAAATTTAGCACAGATGCGTTTCCGCATAGAACTGATATTTTGAGTCGAATGTATCACGGCCCGGCCATGTCTATAAAGCCTATAGATGGACTTTATATTATCTCCATCTCTACAACATGAGGTTATTTTATATAATGCCACAAGTTTCAAAAAAAGGAAAGCTGTAGGACGAAAAGTCAAGGTCAAGATCAGGTTAAAAAATTTTGCCGAATTTTAGACAAGTGCTTAGAATAACCGAAATGACCAAAATTACAAATAAAGGGACCGAAATTACCTCAGTATATGTTCATCTAATCACACATCAAATTTCATAAAGATTGGTAACGATTTGAACTGTTGATGGAATTGTTTCCATAAAACCGAGCATGACTCTGATCTGAGTTACTTCAGTTCAATCTCTGGAAGTTTTCGAAGTGAAATTTGAGTCCCGTACAACATTGTAGTATTTTAATCTCGATCCGTTGAAGTGGTGATAGCATTAATCCATAAGGTTTGTAAATCATTAATTTTCAAATTGCTGTATGTTTTAGGAACAGACCAGTATGATATGTTTGAAGGTGGAGAACCACAAGTGATGAATGGAGACCCGGGTTTTATGGGAGAAAATCAGTATGAGGTACAGACTCACATATCTAGTATATTTCTAATATATGAGAAAAGACTTAATTCAGAGTTTTTGTATACATGTAATATATATATATACAACTATTTCTACATTAAACACTGTCTGAGTGTCAGCAAAGTGATAGGGATTTCATATTTCACGTGTATTCCTTCAATCTAATTAAAATTAGATCCTATGATCCGCTCATCTACTATCGCTACACATAGTGATAATAGATGGGCGGATCATAGGATCTAACTTTAATGAGATTGGTATTCCCTGTGACAAGGCCTTTCTCTGGGTACCAAAATTACCTTGCAGGGACATCAGTGTTTCACAGACACATCTTGTCATTTTTATTTCATATGTAAATAGAACGAATTACTGTCTAGTTTGTTGGGTGTGTGAGGTTAGTGTTAAATCTAGGATCTAGAGAGGACACACATGTCATATGTTCAAAAGGGCACTTTTCGTTGCGGCAAGACAATTTCGGGGCACTTTCATTGTATCATACTATGATAGTAATAGAATAATCATTTAGCCTTTTTAAAAGTTAATACCTGCTGCCTTGATTTTAAACTTTCAATCAACCTTGTGAAATAAAGAACAATTTTTTATATTGACAGATATTTTTTTTTAAATTTTAGAGAAAAAAGGGCATGGGGCAGTTAAAAAGGGCATGGCGCAGTGCCATGCTAGTTTGCTTTAGATTTAATACTAATAACAGCTTTGCCAACTTACCAGACATTTGATTTCTTAAATCTACATAGTTTTATGTCCTCCTCTATCTATCTATCTATCTATATATATATTATATATATATATATATATATATATATATATATATATATATACACACACATAAAAATATGTGTGTGTGAGTGTGGAACATAACAATTTAAATTTTGTGGTTTTTAAGCCTAAAAATTTGAAAAATACTGGTGCTAACATTAATGATTATCAATAGTAGTAAATTCAAAATAATTAGACTGAATTACAGGGTTGTCAAGTTTTTATTTGTACAAAAGTCATATAATACATGTATGAGCTTTGGTATCTTGCCTGCATTAAGTGTCGATGCTCCATTTTCTGCAGACAAATGGACCATCTGATGCCTACTCCGCCATCACCTCGATGGACAAAGAGAGAAGTGAACCGGAAAAACTGAGGATATGGCGAGAGGAACAACAAATGAGATTGGAGAAGAAAGGTACAATATGCACTGAGCGTTGCACACACAATTTTATACATGCAAGGCCAAAAATAAAAATTGATTTGTTTGATGTACTCTGACCGACCCGTCAAATTTGCTCCTACCCGATCATTTTTTTTTCGGCAATTTAAAATTTCATTATTTTTTTTTTTCGGTTTCCTTGAAAAATACAAAATTCTCCTTATTTTAAAAGAAAATATTTAAAAAATTTCATGATGTTTAAAAAAAAAACGAGAGAAAAAAACCTACCTACCGACCCACCTTGGAAAATGTGGGTCGGAGTACATCAAACAAAAATATTTTTAATGATGGCCGGTATGAAGCATCATTGGGACAAGGGGGACATAAATTGTAAATTTCAGGACTCCAGCATCCCTGGGGCCCTAGGGGCGGGGCAAAAACTGCCCAAAATTTACCAATTTTCAAAAATCTTCTTCTCAAGAACCACACACAAGTAAGAAAAACTAAATGCATAGTAATGTAGAGCAGGAAGGCCTCTACCAAAATTGTAAATTTCATGATCCACGGGGCCAAACTTATTATATAATGTTTATGTGTAAAACACTTAAATAACATCTTCTTTAGTGCTGTTGATACTAAATTGAAAGTAAATAGATATTTAGAAAGAACAGGTAGTCCTTTACCAAAATTGCAAATTTGATGATCCCAGGGGTAGGGGTTTTGGTATCAGGGTGCGGCCAAAATGGTCAGTTATTAAATGTGTGAACAATCATTCCAATTCTTTTCAAATTTGGTATGAAACATATTTGGAACAAAGGGAACATAAATCGTAAATTTCAAGATTCCTGCACCCCTGGGGTCTATGGGGCAGGGCAAAAACTTCCCCAAAATGACAAATTTTCAAAAATCTTCTCAATGACCACACACATGTAAGAAAAACTAAATGCATAGTGATGTAGAGCAAGATGGCCTCTACGAAAATTGTAAATTTCATGATCCCTGGGTTAGGAGTTCTGACCCCAAGGCGGGGCCAAACTTGTTGTATAGTGTTTATGTGTAAAACACTTAAATAACATCTTCTTTAGTGCTTTTGATACTAAATTGAAACTAAATGGATAGAGCAGGTAGTCTTTTACCAAAATTGTAAATTTGATTTTCCCCAGAGTAATTAAGGGTTTTGACCCCAGGATGGGGCCAAACTTAGTATATATAGTATTTATGTGTAAGTTTGCTGATACTGTATAAAATCTAAATGCATACTTAGAAATAGCAGAAAAGGATGTACAAAAAATGGTGTATTTCATAACCCAGGATTATGACTTTAGGATGAGTCCAAATTAGTCATATATTTTGATGTTTTAATGTTAATACACCTATTATTTAAAGCCTTTCATCAGTGTATGCACTTTTGAGGGCAGTGAAGTTTTAAGAACACATCTTGTTTTATACCGTTGCTGAACAATTAGAATTTAGCTTAGATATTCAGAACAGGAAATTTTTTCTAGATTTCATAGCCCATGGAAGTAGTGATACTTTTTCACTAGGATTCAGGTGACCGATAAGGCCTGTGGGCCTCTTGTTGTGTATTTAAAAATGAAGATACATATATGGTTTCAAGAAAGTATAACACATCATTAAAAATTGTCATGAATAAAAAATATTTGTAGTTTCCTTTCTCTTAAGTTACTAAAACTTTTATGATAGTATTTTTAATTGTGGTTCATAGCGAATTCCACATTTTATCATTTCATACATTTATGTACCATATAGTAGCTATACATATACTGATTCCAATCATAAAGAGTCGGGGGAGGAGGGGGTCCAACACAAATGAAAATCAGCAATCCCCCCTCTGAGATAAGGAGTCCGTACAGAGTATCAAAATCAAATATTTATTGTAGTATTAACCAATTTCATATCGAAAACCTATTGATTTGCAAATTTGACAATTAAAAAAGTCAATGAATATTTTTCCAGTACATAACATATGGTTACTAATGTTTATAATTTGCCTATCACTACATGTATTCTTAGGGACTGCTTTAAAATTGTTAAGAGGAAGGTAATTTTTATGCACTTTATTTTGCTTCCAAAACTACATAGTCTGAAGTCATGTCACTACAGTTTGATACATACAGCAAAATGTTTCAACCAATTCATTTTATGTTTCATTTTGATTTTTAATTTTTTTTTATGTTAGATGCCGAGGAAGCACAAAAGAAGGAGGAGTGGAGAGAGTCAGCCAAGAAAGAACTAGATGACTGGTACAAGCACCACAATGAACAGGTGCACAAGACTAAGGAGACTAACAGGTAACTTCAAAGGCCATCCACCACACTCCACTCTCCCCTCCTCACCCTCACCCCCTTCCGTAGGAGCTCACACGTGAATGTGAAATGGGTAGTAACATTTAAAAGCTGGTCAAAACCCTGCTGTAACACGCCACATGATAGACTACATAATGCTGTAACACCATGATAGACTAGATGCTGTAACACCACATGATAGACTAGATGCTGTAACACACCACATGATAGACTAGATGCTGTAACACCACATGATAGATTAGATGCTGTAACACACCACATGATAGACTAGATGCTGTAACACCACATGATAGATTAGATGCTGTAACACACCACATGATAGAATACATACTGTAACACACCACATGATAGACTACATACTGTAACACACCACACAATAGACTACATACTGTAACACACCACACGATAGACTACATACTGTAACACACCACACAATAGACTACATACTGTAACACACCACACGATAGACTACATACTGTAACACACCACATGATAGAATACATACTGTAACACACCACATGATAGACTACATACTGTAACACACCACATGATAGAATACATACTGTAACACACCACATGGTAGACTACATACTGTAACACACCACATGATAGACTACATACTGTAACACACCACATGATAGACTAGATGCTGTAACACACCACATGATAGACTAGATGCTGTAACACACCACATGATAGAATACATACTGTAACACACCACATGATAGATTAGATGCTGTAACACACCACATGATAGAATACATACTGTAACACACCACATGATAGAATACATACTGTAACACACCACATGATAGAATACATACTGTAACACACCACATGATAGAATACATACTGTAACACACCTCATAATAGAATACATACTGTAACACACCACACGATAGACTACATACTGTAACACACCACATGATAGACTACATACTGTAACACACCACATGATAAAATACATACTGTAACACACCACACGATAGACTACATACTGTAACACACCACATGATAGACTAGATGCTGTAACACACCACATGATAGACTAGATGCTGTAACACACCACACGATAGACTACATACTGTAACACACCACATGATAGAATACATACTGTAACACACCACACGATAGACTACATACTGTAACACACCACATGATAGACTAGATGCTGTAACACACCACATGATAGAATACATACTGTAACACACCACATGATAGACTACATACTGTAACACACCACATGATAGAATACATACTGTAACACACCACATGATAGACTAGATGCTGTAACACACCACATGATAGACTAGATGCTGTAACACACCACATGATAGACTACATACTGTAACACACCACATGATAGAATACATACTGTAACACACCACACGATAGACTACATACTGTAACACACCACATGATAGACTAGATGCTGTAACACACCACATGATAGAATACATACTGTAACACAAATGATAGACTATATACTGTTACACACCACATGATAGACTATATACTGTTTCACACAATATGATAGACTACATTCACTAAAACCTTTGCCTATATGTATGAAAGCATCCCATACCATTTTCATCTTTGGATATGTTTCACCAAGAGCAGATCCTTTGATTTGTTACACCTGACCTGGATCAGATCCTTTGATTTGTTACACCTGACCTGGATCAGATCCTTTTATTTGTTACACTTGACCTGGATCAGATGCTTTTATTTGTTACACCTGACCTGGATCAGATGCTTTTATTTGTTACACCTGACCTGGATCAGATCCTTTTATTTATTACACCTGACCTGGATCAGATCCTTTGATCCTTTTGAATACTGAGCTATATGAGTTGTTGCTTCACACACTACCAGTAAATTCAATATTTATGAAGTGATGATAATTATATATTGGTAATACTCATCCATATTAGGATGCATGCACAATGTATGTTTACTACAGTGTGGTAAGATTTCCTACTGTTCTATTGCTTTTTCTTTATTTGCTTTCATCTGACTAGAAATCATAATGTGTAAGTATATATTGATACACTGAAAATTTGTTGTGGTAATCTTTTTATTGTGAATAATTTTAAATGTCATGGTAGATATATATATCTATGTATAGTCTTATTTCATTTGGAGAGGGAAATATTTTGTCATTTGTTTTTTAATATGCGGTATTTAATTTTGTTAAAGATCATAGTCAATAGTCGGAATAGTGGAGAAAGTGCATGTGTCTGACTGGCATCCTGTACGATGTTTGTAGTGATTTAAGGTAGCTCCACCCTCATGTGACTTATCAGTATTAATGGTTGAAAGTGGAAAAAAACGTATCAATTTCCACTCAATATAGTTTGATTTGAAGAAAATGTGCATGTTTCCACCATTTTTTAAAAGATATCAGACATGCAAAGACAGTAGTATACATGTTTGTCAACATTAAAAAAAATCACACATTTTCGTAAAACAGAATAAAAATACATAAACACTTGTTAAAATGATACATTTTTATGCCAACAGTTCAGAAAAACTGTTAATTTATAAATATGTGTGAATTAATTGTGGAGATTAGGGAAATCAATGTAGAATAGACATGTGGTAGAGAAAATACCAGCATAGGAGTTGTTGCCCTTGACAACATTTTTTTTTTTATCATGAACTAGATGAAACTCCGCACAAGCGCGGGGAATCAGAATTTAATGATGAGGAAGGATTTTTTAATGTGTGTTTGAATTGTTGCACACATTAACTGAATGAACGATGTCTTTAGAATGAACAATATCTTTAATTCAAATGAATTCACGAAAAATATTTGAATAATTGCATGCATTTTAATAGTAATGTCATATTTATTGATATCATATACAGTAAATAAAACTTGATTATTAGGAAGTCAATTGGGGCTCCTATAAATGTTCTTTATTGAAAATTGGAATAGATAATGATTTTACAAATGCAATCATAATCCATCATGCCGAATAGTTGACCAAAGACAAAATGAATGGTCGTTCATAATTTCAAATATTTGAAACTCAGTATTGCGAATGTGTTTAGAATGGTAGTTTTTGTCCAGTGCGCCAATTTCAGGGCAAGATTTATATGAATGTACATTGTTTCTTCTCGACTAACGCAATAATCAAAAACATAATGCAGGACAAACAGAAAAACTGCTATGTTGTAAACAATGGCATGATTTCTTGGACATTGTCAGGAAGTGTACAACATAATTTCAGTAAAATGTTTAAGTTTTAAGTCGCAAACTTCCCAGAACAGACCCAGACTATTCGATATCTGACATATTCGACAGTTTTTGACTTATTACTTACTTTCAAGATCTGTGTCGTCACAAAACACGTTCAACCAAAATAAAAACTTTCTGTGTTTATGAATGTGTTTGTACATATCAGTAACTGTTAATAGATTATTACAAAAAGTCGTAACAATGATTTCTATAATTGCGGAAAAAATTGAAAACATTGAAATTATCAGAAGAATGTCGTATTTAAAAATTCATCAATGTGTCAGATTGTTGGTCTCAGGTGAGGGGGTTGTCCTTTGTTGGATGAGATATATATAAGTAAAATGATTATAAGTCTTCATAAAATGATAAATATGGGCCTAGTCAAAGCTACATGTATTATACGAGGGCTGTTCGATATGTAATGTGTATTGTACGATATCTCAAAAGCATTTGACTCAAATAGTGAAATGAATATTGCATCCCTTCAAAGTATTCTCCATAGTTTGAAATACATAATTTCAATCTCTGAATCCATTCTGAAATGTGCCACGGTACGCTGATTTAGGTAGACCTCTACGGTACTGACTGATGGCTGAGCCAAGGGCTTGTCGGGACTTGAAGCGACGACCAGATCAGAACTTATTAAGTTTTGGAAAAAGGAAAAAGGTCGCATGGGGCTAGATCTTGAGAGTATGGTGGGTGTGGCAAGACCGTAACCTCCAACTTCAAAAATTGCTTCACAAGATCAGATGTATGGGATGGAGCATTATTATGAAGTAGACAAACATGCCTAAATCCTGACACAGGGTGTCATTTATGATAATATTTCTTCAGCTTTTTAGTATAACATCTTGGTAATACTGACCTGTAACACTTTTGCCCTTCGGCACCGGAATTTGTATGGCTATACCATCACATTGTGAAGAATATGCAATAAAGAACCATCTTTGTGCTTATGGTTCTTTTGGCAACTAAAGGCCTTCAACCGTGTTTAGTTAGCGATATTTTGTTTCCTGGTTCGAAATTGTGAACCCATGTTTCGTCATCAGTAACAATGTTTGCAAATTGTCTTTGATTGAATTTGGGAAACATTTTGAACAATTGCTTAGCAGTTAGTACTTGTATCCGTTTTTGGTCATCTGTCAATATATGCGGTATCCATCTAGCGGAAATCTTTCGTACTTTAAAAAAAAAAAACACTTCAAAATGAAATGCACCCGCGTTAGCGATATGCCAACAGCTTTGGCAATATCACGAATCATGTATCTGCCATCACTTTCAATTATTTTCCTGATTTTTGAGACATTTGTCATGCCTGTTACAGTTACAGGTTGGCCAGATTTTGCTGCATCTTTGACGGACTCTGTGCCAGTCAGAAATTTCTTTCTCCACCTACGAACTGTCTCATAAGATACCTTATCAGACCCGTAAACTTCCCCCAATTCAGTAAAAATCTGCATTACCGAATGGCTGAGTTTTGTGCGAAATTTTATATAAGCTCTAATTTCTAATATTCTCAACCCGTTTCCCAACCATTTTTAGCTCACCTGAACCGAAGGTTCAAGTGAGCTTTTCTGATCAAAATTTGTCCGTTGTCTGTCATCGGCGTCATAAACTTTTCACATTTTTGACTTCTTCTCAAGAACCGCTGGGCGAATTTCAACCAAACTTGCCACAAAGCATCCTTGGGTGAAGGGCTTTCAAGTTTATTCAAATGAAGGGCCAGTTCAAAGGGGAGATAATCACGAAAATAGGGTGGGGTCATTTAAAAATCTTCTCAAGAACCACTGGGCCAGAAAAGCTGAATTTTACTTGAAAGCTTCCTGACATAGTGCAGATTCAAGTTTGTTCAAATCATGGCCCCAGGGGTTGGATGGGGCCACAATAGGGGATCAAAGTTTTACATACTAATATATATGAAAAATCTTCTCCTCAAGAACCACTGAGCCAGAAAAGCTGAAATTTACATGAAAGCTTCCTGACATAGTGCAGATTCAAGTTTGTTCAAATCATGGCCCCCGGGGGTAGGATGGGGCCACAATAGGGGATCAAAGATTTACATACAAATATATAAGGAAAATCTTTAAAAATCTTCTCAAGAACCACCTTGAGCCAGAAAAGCTGATATTTACATGAAAACTTTCTGACATATTTCAGATTTCAGTTTGTTAAAATCATGGCCCCCAGGGGTAGGATGGGGTCACAAGGGGGATCAAAGTTTGCATACAAATATATAGGGAAAATCTTTAAATATGAACCAAGGTGACTCAGGTGAGCGATGTGGCCCTTCGGCCTCTTGTTACAACAGTGGTCTACGACTGGGTCTATTGAAATGACTATAAATTTAAAACTATGTGGAGCTGAAGGCTCGTGTTTATACAGTTGGAAAGGTATTGAATAGAGCTATTCAAGAGTATCGTCATCCACGAAATCATGCAAAGCGTTATCACGTAGGGCTGAAACGATATGCCCCCTTCACGATAGGATACATATTGCAATGCTTATGCAGCGATTCAATACGATACGTACAGAAGAAACCAATAATAACATTGAAGAAAAATTAATTACCAGCATTCATAATCATAATTCTAAAAGCAAAATGTTTCCAAACCGCCAAACTGTAAGATGCCTGTTGGCTCTATTCTGCAGTTTAAATCGATAAAGTTCATTATTGTTTTCGTCAAACTCAAGGCAAACATTTACAATCTAAATGTTAATGGACTGTATTTTGTCCCTCATATAGGTATGTTAGGTAATATAAAAGTACAGGCCTGTCAAGCCTGATGCATTTTACTGAACCTGTTTGTAATAAACGTATTGAATCGAAAATCGAGGCAAAGAATCAAACATTGAATTGAGCATTTATATTGAACAGTATCAATATTTCGGTGAATCGTTTCAGCCCTATTATCACGCTGTGGTAAAATACACATTACATATTGAACAGCCCTCGTAAGTATCACTGAAAACCTACATAATTTTATGCTGATCATATTGTAAACCAATCTCATCTTCTGGCTTGCTGAAAAGGCCCGAGAATGTGCAATTAGTACGTATAATGTTACCGCGCTGCGTTCTGGAAAATTCCACAAGGCTGGTTCAAGACTAAAATCACAGATTGAAGAAACGAACAGGCATATTTTACTTATTCAACAATTATCAAAACTAATTCTTCTGTAAGATCAAAATCAAGCATCGATAAACAATGGATTAACTTCATATTGTATTATCTTAAGTTGTCCTTAAAAAAAACTTACATAGATCCGCCACTTTACTTTCATTTTTGCTATTTCAGGGTAGTTTATGGAAAACAAAAGTATGTTTTAAATAAATTTACGATATTTACTAATCAAGTAAGATTCTATTATCACTTACGGATGTCACCTCACATATGAAACAATATTAAAGGTGCAAGAAATAACTCTGGGGCAAGCGTTTTGGAGTTTATTGGCAAAAATTGTTACTTCATATAAGTATAGATAATTGATAATCTTTGGGAAATATAAACCTCTTCACTATCAATAGTTTACCAGATTTCTTAGTTCAACCAGGGAATAGACTTCCTATGAACGGTATATTTCAATCATGTGCAAAGTTTAATTGAACAGATTTTTGCAAAACTTAAATTATGACATCACATGAGGATCGATCTACCTTAAACAAACAAACAATTCTATTGCTATAGATAATACACTGCAGAAATGAGTGATATATATACACATGTCTATTACTGTATTAAACAGAAAATTTGATTGCAGCTATAGTATTCAGTCTTATTCATGCTGTTGTTAATTCTGTAATTTTTACGGTAAGCCAAGATTGTGAGATTAAAATTGTAATGATAGTATAAAAATTTATACTGTGAAGATTGTGAGATTAAAATTGTAATGATAGAATTAAAATTGATACTGTGAATTTGATGAAAAGTGTGTTAGAACAGACTTATAGACCAAGAAATGCTCTGGGGAAAACCCCCAGTAGCAAATATAAAGCTGCACACAGTATGCACTGTAAAATGCTGTAGATTCCTAAATATACACGACAAATTTATTATCATGTAATTTCGAGAGAGGCATCAATTGCGAAATAAAATTATTCGTTTTGATTTTCTTTTGTTAAAATACATCTACAAGAATTACTCTTGATTAACAAACAACTCACGAATTCATGTGCACGCGATTTGACTTACACGAGTCATTTCGTCATATTAAGTGCTCACTAAAATAAAGATTCTATAGTACACTCCCAAGGTAATGGTAAATTTGTGATATACAAAATGTACTAGTAGATGATAAGAAATATATTCAAGTTTAAATTTGTAAAAACAGATGATATATGTGAGAGAAATGCATATACATACAGTATATACATACATATGTGTAGGATTTTCCAATACATGAAAAAATGATAATAATATACATGAGAGTATAAAGTTACTTGCTGATTTTCTACTTCAGAACTGCTGAGGATGCATTCGTAAAGGACCGAGATACCACACAACCTGGTGGGGAGTGGGAAAAAATCTGTAGATTATGCGAATTCAACCCCAAAAATTCCAAAAACACCAAGGACGTGTCAAGGTTGCGCTCCATTCTTCTACAACTGAAGCAGACGCCATTGATGCGATGAAATGAAACTGTGTCATTCCCAGAGACAGAAGATGTGTGTTGTGACTGATTTATGTGTAGAATATGTTCCATGTCAATGTGTCACAGTATGAATACAGCAAGGATATTAATATTGCATTTTGTCATATGCCATTTCCGAGTGTTAACTGTATATCTGAAATTTCATAAATTGATTTTGTTCCAGTGTAATTTAAAGAGGTACTGGAATTGAATTGAAAATTATTGAAATTATGGAAAACCCTTCTTCATTTTCCTTATATTTTTTTTCTTCATTTTTAATTTGTGTACACTAACTGGTTTGAAGCAAAAAGGAGAGCATGTATGTCAACTGTGAAAAGTAAAATGGATGTCATTGGCAAGATATATTTATAGTTGTTTGTGACTTTTAGATAAATATTATCAAGGTATTTTCACAATGGCCGACTTTTGAACTCTCAACTTAAAATAACTTATATTTTGGACCAATTTATTAATCCATTTCATGCAATGAATAATAAATAGTATGGAAACAGTTCATTTTTATTATTCAGTGCATTTTTACAGTATTGTGGCTTTGAAGAGATGTACAATATGTACCTGAATACCAATTTACCATGATGGGTAAACTACCTGATGCAGTCATAGCTGTTCTGAATGCTGTATCTTATCTCCACTGACACCTACTGTTAATGAATATGATTAAAACTAGAAAACTGACTCTCAGAAAGGGCCCCACCGAAAACTTAATTCATGCATCACATGTACTAGCACAAATAACACAGAAGTCATTAATATTCATAATGATGGAGAGGTTTCCCAGATCTGGATTTCCATGTTAAACTGCAGGATGTACTACATTTGTACAAAATATCATCTTCACTAGCCAAGGGTAACGATACACAGTGTTTTGACAATGTCCCTTGGCTAGCGAAGATGACAAAATATAAACAATCAAATGTAGCAGACTTACAGGGGAGGTCTTCTGTTACCTTGACCTTTGACCTCAAGACCAAAACATTTTTTAAATGATTAACTACCTTTGCATAAAATATGAAAGCTTTGTGATGAAAAATGTTCAAGATACCAAGTCACAAGAAAGTGATGATGGCCATGAGATAGGCAGAAAACCATAATGTTTATTTTGAATATTAAACTACCTTTTCACAGATTATGAAAGCTGTGTGAAGCAAACTTTAAACATCTTGTGTCACAATGAAAACTTGGCTAAAGGTCTGTTGTGACACATTGGTGTCTTTCTGTAACGGTCAGCTATGAAAGCTTTAGGTTGAAAACTGTTGAACTTGTGTCACAATTGTAATGAAAACATAGTAAAGATAGAGATTGAAGGTTTGTTTTGACATTAGTCATATGTTGAAAACTATATTCATGATGCAAGGAAAGTGATCATGGACAGATGGAGAGATAGAACAAATTCTACAGGTGTCTCTTTGATATTAAATTACTTTGTATAGAATGTGAAAGGTCTTAGAATCTTTTCAACTTAATTGTGTCACATTGAAAGCATAGCAAAGAACTGCACTAATTTGTGGACTGTTGGGACACTGATCTTTGACCTCATGACCCCACAGTCTGTACTGGTGTCTTACCTTTGTATAAAATATGGAAGCTTTATATTTAAAAAAAAAAAACTGTTTAAGAGAATATCTATATTGCGTGTTTTGATATTTGGTTTATCCAACGAGTTGATATGGTGTATTTATTCGCGGGACTTGCCGAGTGAATAAATAAACCATATCAACGAATTGGATAAACCAAAATACGCAATTATAGATGTTCCATTTATCTCGAACGTCTTCTTTTCGCTTGATTTTGAGATGATCCCCAGTATGGTTTGAGGAAAGTGATGATGACAGTCATTGCTCATTTTCCCCTAATATTCTGATATGATGAAAAATATAGATGCCAGATGTAGGAAATCTCTTGCTGTTGGCTTCAACTCAACAGGGATGACTTCAGCCTCTCCTTCGTCAACTCCCCATATTTATGTAGCAATATTTCATTATCACCTGCATCTGGTGTTGATGTCTCTCAACTGATTCGATACGCACGAGCATTTCCTGTGTATGGTCGAATGCTGTCTGACGTGTGTAAGGCTGTTCGTTACATATGGTACTCATTTTTACTATGGATTATTCCATTTACCTGATCAACATGGGATATTTACCCACCTCTGTGTGTGTCCAGGGGTCCGTATTTGCCTTGCTCCTTTATAGGAATTGCGAGATTGATCACAGTTCGCATCTTCGCTTTTTTCATGTAGTGTACATTAATAATAAATCATAGTTTTTAAAAATACCAATATTTGTTTTTGATTGACAGAACATTGTACTGCTAAGACCATTTTGGATATCCGTAAAGTCAGTGTAGTACAAATGATATGGAAAATTGCTTTTATCATCCTGTGTACAAGGGACATTTCAATGTCGGCCAACTATTTCTTTTGCGTGCACGTGTTCTATGCACGATTGGTAATCGAAAGACAGATTGGTTGTTGAAATGTCCGTATGTACGAGTCATCGGGTATCCATTAGAACGGGGAGCTCTTATTGCTTGGATAATCAAAGGACCTTAAAGAAGCATCATACATTTAGATTGAATATCATTTAATTCCCAAAATAATCATTGAAATATAAGTGAATGAATACTAAACCTAGACAGAAATTCTGGTATTCATTCTTCATGCACTTGCATTTTGATGTATGTTTCGCTGAGGGGTACAGAATGATACAAATTTTCGGACGCGACATATGGTCTGTCAAAGTCAGAAGAACTCAAAAATAACAGTTCACCACCGTTCCCGGGAAGAACTTGTCCGTTATTTATGTCTCTGAACATCTGACCGTGTGGAGAAGAGACACCGGTGTTCACAACAATTAACACAGGTTTGTCCACCCCTCTGTTCGGAACAGCGATATTCATGTAAATTCCTAGAAATAGTCCGAGAACGAGTAACTGCAATAACCAACCGCAACACATTTTGGTCTGCAATTTAGATCTTTCAATGATGGAGAATTCCGTGGTGTCGATAATCACACAGGCGTTTGAATGTTCACTATCATTTTTCGCAGATCTTTTTTCTGTTGTTTCCGTGTTTGGTTCTAGTCTTTGGCTGTATGTCGGCTCTTGGAATCTGTTTTCTTTACAGGCGTACGATTTGTGGTCAGTGTTACTAAAACGTGCACTTCCATGGTCTGACCAATTTCTGTACATTTCTTGCATTCTGATAACTTCAGTTTTACCTCCAAAACGGACGCCAAAACCAACCGAAAAATAAACCTACTATCAAGCTAGAGTTTGTTTTTCCTCTTCCTTCTAAAGATAAAATATACTGACACATTCACCTAACAGGGGTACCCATCGATATAACATGGGTGTCGTGATTGATTGCGCAATCCATCAACTACTTGGCAAGAGGAGACGTGTTATACACGGAAGTTCTGCCATACAAAACCGTTATTAGTAAACCTCTATACCAGTATAGGGAGTCCACGCAATACATTCTGTTTTGTGTCAGAAATTTCCCCCTTTATATTTGTATACGGGAGGGTTAAAAAATACCACACCATCATTTCTGAACATTTGGAGGGAATATAAAAGTGCATTCCAGCTATCACTTGTATGCAAGATATACATTTAACACTCGTTCAACATTTATAACCACTAGTATCATAAATTCATGTCTGTCTGCCCCCCCCCCCCCCCTCCCCATTGACCCAGTGAATAGAACTGCTCCTCCATAAAGATAAATAGGTCATTCATTAAAATTATAAATGGTGGGGGGGGGGGGGGGCGCAAAATTACATACTATAGCCTGTTACATTAAAACCATATAAAATACAAATAAAAACTGACCGTCCATGCATGGTTCAAACTAACATACCTTGTCTGTTAACGTTGCATTAAAACCATGCAATATGCAAGTACAAAGTATATAACCACACTAACTATCCATGGAATAAAATGCTGCATGAAACTATACTATGGGAACTATATACAACATATAAACATCTGTGTTCTACAAATGTATCAAACATTATTTGGGACTTAGTTCATTGAAGAGACTAAGGTTGAATTAAAGTTTTAAGCTTGAACCCCACCACCACATCCCGGAAGGGGCAAGCAGGGCTACAATCTGATTAAAATAAGATCTTTGATCCGCTCCGTTATTGTTATGTCGCTAAGATCTTTGATCCGCTCCGTTATTGTTAGCGACATAACAATAACGGAGCGGATCAAAGATCTTATTTTAATCAGATTGGCAGGGCTACAGAGGGCTTTTGCAAATTACTCCTAATGTTTAAGAAATCTATATTTTCGGAGAAGAAGACTACAATTTTGTTTAATAAACGTGCTCGCATTTTCATTGAATTCGTACAATAACTGTTAAAAGACTTGAGACCAAAATTACTTTCTGTAATTTATTTAATGATACCCTTTCTTTAAGGATAAACGTGGAAATAAGGATTAAACAAATAGTACACAAAATCGGAAATCAATTAATGATCAACTGATCGAGAATACCGGCTTTAGTTGTAAGATCTGTAAAATGGACCCTGGGGGTTCGTTTTAGGAAGAGATGAACGTTCCGGCGTAACACTAGAGTGTGATTGTCAGGGGATGGTCCACTCTTTCATATTCTGAATAGGAGTACATTGTATAGTCAGGTATACCGTGTTGGAACAAACCTAAATCTACTACCTTAAAGAGGTTCGCACCTGAGATTTGGAGTAATGTAAAATTTTTGGGAAAAGAGTATTTTTGATTTCTACATTGATGGAGAAATAGGAAATCAAACAGAAATACTGGGGGTCGCAATGCTTATTATTGAGCTATAGTACAGTGTTTTAAACATGACCTTTTAGCACTTAAAATTGACTTAAGATTTATTCATTAAACTTGATTTGGCTGTTGGTGTCAACACAACATAAGCAACACAAATCAATCATTACATAAAATAGATACATAATCATGTCTTTTAACAATATAGATTTTTAAAAAAAGTTTAACACAAGTAATAGAAATAAATAATGACCTATTTGCTGCGAAAAATTCTGCCAAACCCTTTCAAAAATTGAATTGACACAAAATTGTCCAACTGGATAGGGTCCAGTAATGGATGTGCAATATATTTGTACCAATAGTAGCAATGTTGAACCACTAAATACTTGGTAATATCCTTTTTCATGGAGACTTAACTAGAAATTTCTCCTATAATAAAAATATCTTAAACACGTACATCATTTTATCACCGCATCCATAAGATTTGTAAATCAATCTTATCGAGTTTCGTTTTTATTTATAAAGTGGTCGAATTTCTTGTTTGGGAGTTACTATATATTCATTACTTTATGACCGTTATACATGTATGTTGTGCATCTGTGTATTTATACTGTGAGTATGTAGTTTATGAACTTATGTTATAACATTTCTTCAAATGTTTATTTATTTACCTGTTAAAGTTTTTTCTTTCGTTTTTCTTTACTTTTTCATTTTCATCTTTGTCATGCAACATGGGCAAATGTACATTTATCATTCAAAGTTAATTCAAGGAAACGGATTAATATAAGTTGCTACAAATTGTTTCCGAATCCTGTGTGCATACTAAATATTGTGTATATATATGTTGACTTATCTAAATGAAATAAAATTTAAACTAAATACTTAGTTTTAGCATTGATCACGCAATTATATAGGTACCTGTAAAGTGCGAAACGAAATCGAAACGAAACAAAACGAAATCTACCGAAACGAAACGAAATCTACCGAAACGAAACCCACCGAAACAAAACGAAATCTACCGAAACGAAACCCACCGAAACGAAACGAAACCTACCGAAACGAAACGAAACAGATTGTATAACCGAACTCTTTTAATTATAATAATTAAAAGGGGTACCTGTAAAGTGCGAAACGAAACGAAATCTACCGAAACGAAATCTACCGAAACGAAACCTACCGAAACGAAACGAAACAGATTGTGTAACCGAATTCTTTTAATTATAATAATTAAAAGTGGTATCTTAGGCCCCTGTGAAAGTTACCACATATAAATGAAATTCGCCTCTCCTTTGATGTAGACTTTCGGCTTGACTGATACAAAGTTTAAAAAGTTGGAAGGGGGGTGAGTAAGCACCAAGTACATATCCGAAGTTGATTAAATACCATGTGCAATTAGTTTCGGATCCATAAATTTCAGAACGGAGGGTTACAGTTTCCGAAGTCTGGGGAAACACACTAAACGAGGGGTGGGGTCGCCGGCGTTGGATCCTCCTTTGGGTATAGATACATTATTTGAAGAAGCTGGTGTCTGAGAAAGTTGAAAGCAGGAAGAACTCTTAACCCCTTATTTTATCTCTAACTGCTGAGGTACGAGTGCTTTCAATAATGGAAAAACATTAAATAGTATACTATATTATATGAATGCAATCGGTAAGATATATATCCATGTATTACTAAAAATTATTATTGATATGTAGTGAGTCTAAAGATAACTCTATACATTTAGGATGTTGCTAAGACGGGGAATTGAAAACGGGGCGGAAAACGGAAATGTGTTTTATGCAATAATATCAGGAGGATGTGAGCATTTTGTAAAATCAAAAGGCTTATGAACAAGGGAAGCAGAAATTACAAAGAGAAAGGGAGGACATACTCAGAATCCACCGTTTGATATACTACATACAAATACACAATATCCACATGTATACATAGATTTGTCTTTAAAGCAAAAATACTGAAACATGTATTATGCCGAAAGGTGGATCCAACGCCGGCGACCCCACCCTCGTTTAGTGTGTTTCCCCAGACCTCTGACCTATGAGACTGTAACCCTCCGTTCTGAAATTTATGGACCAAAACTAATTACACATGGTATCTAATCAACTTAGAATATGTACTTTGTGCTTACTCACCACCTTCCAACTTTTAAAACTTTGTATCAGTCAAGCCGAAAGCCTACATCAAAGGGGAGGCGAATTTTATTCATATGTGATAACTTTCACAGGAGCCTAAGATACCGTTTTTAATCATTATAATTAAAAGAGTTCGGTTATACAATCTGTTTCGTTTCGGTAGGTTTCATTTCGTTTCGGTAGGTTTCGTTTCGTTTCGGTGGGTTTCGTTTCGGTAGATTTCGTTTCGATTTCGTTTCGCACTTTACAGGTACCCCAATTATATCGCTGAGGTTCGAATTTACATAAACATTTACATTCACATAAACCAGTGATAACAATCGACATTGTTTTCCAAAAGTTAACTTTTCTATGATCTGTAATGCAAACAACTGTATGATCTTTTGCTATGTCAACTTTATTCACATTTTATGACTTTTCACACAACTATTTGAAAACGGCACAATATCTAACGAATGCGGTATATAATGCGAGGTCAAAAATATCACAAAAATTTATTGCAATTTGATTAACTAATTACTCCATGAATTTAAATAAATTATAATATTTACCGAAAATTTTAATCAGATTTCTTATTTATTGATTTTCCCCAATCATTTAAATGTTATAGCCGTTATTTTTAGACATTAAATGCGTATCTGCCATGTAAGGGGATTAAGAGTAGTTGAACCTAAGCGATATAACTGCCGGTGATCGAGAAGACACAATTAGGACAGACCGTCTGACAATACTCCGACAGACAAACAGCGAGACAAAAGTTAAGGACAGCTAAAAGGCAGGCAGAGAGCAGGATTTTAATGATGAGGAAAACTGGATATAGCTAGAGTAGAATTGTCTAGGGCGACATCCTACTGTGTAACGTCAGTATGCTTAACAGTTAGGAATCAGAATGGATGCACACACTGCGTTCAAACGCAGATAATTATACTTCGCTTGAAAGAGGTGAAATTTCTAGTGAAGAAAATTGAATTGTGGAATAAAATTTTGTGTACGATCGTTTTGACATTTACGGTGGAGTAGCACTCCACGCATGCAATCGGCCTATATAAATGATGCACGAACTCGTGGTCAAATTTAAATATCTTCAGTTTGTATGTGTATTGTTTTAAAAGGGGCTTCCTAACAACTCTAGTTTAGCAAACCTATATATATAATATATATATATATATATATACACGTGTCGTTACTTTAATATGCCTCTTTTTGACAAAATGTCTATATTTTTGTTTTAACCACTTTTTCAGAAAATCTATTGCTATTGATGTACATGTATTTACGTAGGAGGTGTGTAATGTTTTCTGAATGTAAACTACTAACATTCCGGAAACAGTACGCGTCTTTTTGCGTGGAGTACCATGTCGAGAGTATAATTACAAATTTCACAATAACCTAATTCTAGTTTCTTTAAAACGTTCAACTTCTATTTTTCATTTCTGTAACAAAATTGAAATTTGTTAACAGCCGTAATTGTGGATGTAGAGTATGACTCTGTGCCATTTTTTTCCAGGTGATACATCATTTGCCTATTATCGCCGGGTACCAATTATTCCCACCTCGACCGTACCCTGCTAAACGAACATGTAATATCGTCGACAATGACTTTGATATTCTAGATCAGAACTATTTCCGGAAGTCATCTAATGTAACAATCACCTCCCAAATGATAGATAGATTTGACTGTAAAACGCAGTGAAATGACCTAGAATCATCAGTTTAGAGTATATGTACGTTGTGTAAACAGTTTCAAAAGTAGGGTTTGATTTAATACAAATGTCACAGTAACCGACAGTGGGTCAAAAGTTGATAAACCACAAAGGATTATTCATCCTGCCTTTGATGAACATTTTGAAAATCAATATTCTATACAACGACCAGTGACATACATGTATATACCATTGTCATATATTTGCAAAAAGATGACAAAACGCCAATCGAAAAGACGACAACAGAGGTCGTTAATTTGCGGATTCTTCCTTTACTGAATCCAGAAGGAAGAAGTGGTTCACCTTGCTCTTTATACCCCTGACACTAATCTCGGCTGAGATTCGGCTTGGCTGAATATTTAGACTGACGTCTTCAACGAATCTCGGAGCAGTCCTTCATGATTCATGTCTGGAAATTTACTTTCAGCTTCGTCCAGTTCTAGCAATTGATGTGCACTTAAGTGATACTGCTGTTCGCTTCAAATAAGTGATTTGACTGTTAAACTAACTCTCAATGACTATTAATGCTGTACTACTTACCGTCTAAATATGTAAATTCAATAAAATAAACCATCACTAAATTTTCCGTTCAAATGAAGACTTCTATGGCGCAATATTTTATCTCCCAAAATTGAAGAGTTCCTATAGTTTGTTTTTTTTAATTAGCGAAATGCAAGTAGGTATGTAGAGATACGATGTATAAGTAACTAGATAAAGCAGAATATAGGAACTCTTCAATTCCAGGAGACAAAATATTGTGCCATGAAAATCTTCATTTCAACGGAAAATTTAGTGCCTATTTTCATTTTGGGATTTTTATACCTAAACGGTAAGTAATACAGCATTAATAGTGATAGAGAGTTAGTTTAACAGTCAAATCACTTATCTGAAGCGAACAGCAGTGTAACCTAAGTGCACATTAATTGCTAGAACTGGTCGAAGCTGAAAGTAAATTTCCAGACATGAATTATGAAGGACTGCTCCGAGATTCGGTGAAGGCGTCAGTCCAGATATTCAGCCGAGCCGAATATCAGCCGAGATTACCCTGACACCGACTTGCAGTATGTACCTATTGAAATTTCAGATTTTAGAACTGCTTGAAGACACAAATTCTGTTGAAATATTGGATTTTTAATTTGTTAACAGGATATTTATGTAGAAATGTTGAATTCCGTGGATTTATATACTGTTGATGCACTGTTTGATATTGGGCAACTCGTAGGTTATGGACTGTCCGTTTGATTCCTGCCACCCTAAGCATACTAGAAACAACATGCCATACAATTTATTAAGACGCCTATGCACAATTAATTCCGATACTGAAATCCTTAACAGTCGCTTGACGGAATTACAAATTGCACTTCTACAAAGACGTTACCCAGAGCAATTAATAAAAAAAACGGAAAAAACAAAGCCAAATCCCAAGAAAGAAAGGATCTCCTGAATGTAAACTCTAAACCCTAGCTGTCGCAATCTCCTACTATACGTTTCAACGCACAATCCAAGGAATCCGAAAGTTTTTCAGGTTATTAAGAACAACATTCCTATCTTGTAAAAAGAACCAGACATGAAAAAATATTGGAATCATAATTTTTTTTACCAAATGTATTTTTAAAAGTAAACGACAAAGCCCTTCTCTAAAATCAATTCTAACCGAAGCATGTTTTCCCAGTAGCAGCAATGAAATCCCTACTGTCAGCAAATGTAATAAACAAATAAACTCGTTATATATATATATATATATATATATATATATATATATATATATACACGAGAAATCGATATAGGAAAATCTACACAAGTAGTAGTATGATAAAATAGTAGTTTAATATAAAAAGAATCACAAGTCGATTGACAGAATTACCTACAATGAGGCCGAAGAATAGCCCGAAACAGAACCACGTAGAGTGAGACAAAAGAAAAGCCCGAAACAGAACCACGTAGAGTGAGACAAAAGAAAATCCCGAAATAGAACCACGTAAAGTGAGACAAAAGAAAAGCCCGAAACTGAACCAGTTAGAATGAGACAAAAGAAAAGCCCGAAACTGAACCAATTAGAGTGAGACAAAAGAAAAGTCAGAAAATGAACCAATTAAAGTGAGACAAAAGAAAAGCCCGAAACAGAACCACGTAAAGTGAGACAAAAGAAAAGTCCGAAACTGAACCAATTAAAGTGAGACAAAAGAAAAGCCCGAAACAGAACCACGTAAAGTGAGACAAAAGAAAAGCCCGAAACTGAACCAATTAGAGTGAGACAAAAGAAAAACCCGAAACTGAACCAATTAAAGTGAGACAAAAGAAAAGCCCGAAACAGAACCACGTAAAGTGAGACAAAAGGAAAGTCCGAAACTGAACCAATTAAAGTGAGACAAAAGAAAAGCCCGAAACAGAACCACGTAAAGTGAGACAAAAGAAAAGCCCGAAACTGAACCAATTAGAGTGAGACAAAAGAAAAACCCGAAACTGAACCAATTAAAGTGAGACAAAAGAAAAGCCCGAAACTGAACCAATTAGAATGAGACAAAAGAAAAGCCCGAAACTGAACCAATTAAAATGAGACAAAAGAAAAGCCCGAAACTGAACCAATTAGAATGAGACAAAAGAAAAGCCCGAAACTGAACCAATTAAAATGAGACAAAAGAAAAGCCCGAAACTGAACCAATTAGAATGAGACAAAAGAAAAGTCCGAAACTGAACCAATTAAAGTGAGACAAAAGAAAAGCCCGAAACAGAAGCACATAGAATATTGGTGAATTTTCTATAAGTCTTATTTTACAGCCAACTACTTTTTATTCCCCTACTGGCGGAGCCGAATGAGAGTTTAGGTTTGCATTCCGTCCGTCCAACCTTCTGTCTGTCATTCTGGCAAATCAATTTTCCGCACTTTTTTTTTCGTTATGTTTGCAGATAACATTATTTATTTGATATTTAGTACAGTGCTTTCACGACAAGTTACAGATCAAGTTTGAATTTTAACCCAGTCCGTTTATTTTACAAAGTTCCACCCTTGGATTTAGAAAATTAACGTAATTACACAGTTTTCCGCACTTTTTTAATGTTCGCAGATATTCAATTGATATTTGGTACATTGCTTTACCATGTCAAGTTACAGATCAAGTTCGAATGTTTAGGAATTATAGAAAAACCAAGTAATTAGTATGTATTAATTAATGCTTTCAACGGTGTTGTTTATTTTCTGCACCATTTCAGACTGAGTTTACTCAAGTGACCTATTGCATTTGGTTGTCGTCCGTCGTCGTGCGACGTTCGTCATGCGTTAACAATTGAAAAGTTTTAAATTCTTCTTCATGAATACCATTGCAAATCTTTTCAAATTTGGTATGAAGCATCTATTGGATGAGGGGGATATAAATCGTAAATTTACGGACTCCAGCATACCCATGAGGCCCTAGGGGCCGGGCAAAATCCGCCTAAACTGACCAATTTTCAAAAATCTTCTTCTCTACAAACGCACATGTTTAAGAAAAACTAAATGCATAGTAATGTAGAGCAGGAAAGCCTCTACCAAAAATGTAAATTTCATTATCTCCGAGGTAGGAATTCAGATCCCAGGGTAAGGCAAAACTTACTACCGGGTATATAGTGTTTATGTGTAAATCACTTAAATAACATCTTCTTTAATGCTATTGGTACTAAATTGAAACTAAATGGATATTCAGAAACACCAGGTAGTGCTTTACCAAAATTGTAAATTTGATTATCCCGCGGTAGTGGTTTCGGTATCAAAGTGGGGCCAAAATGGTCAGTTATTAAATGTGTGAACAATAGAAATTTTTATTCTCTTGCATAACTATCATTCCAATTCTTTTAGAATTTGGTATGAAGCATCTTTGGAACAAGTGGGGGGGGGGGGGGTCAGGATTCCTGCACCCCAGGGGCCTTAGGGTCGGGCAAAATTGACAAATTTTCAAAAATCTTCTTCTCTACAAACGCACATATTTAAAAAAAAAACAAAAAAAAAACTAAATGCATAGTTATATAGAGCAGAAAGGCTTCAACCAAAATTGTAAATTTCATGATTCACGGGGTTAGGGGTTCTGACCTTAGGGCAGGACCAAACTTACTATACAGTGTTTATGTGTAAAACGCTTAGATAACATCTTTAGTGCTAAATATACTAAATTGAAATCAAATGAATATTTAGAAAGAGCAGGTAGTCTTTTACCAAAATTATAAATTTGATGATCCCAGGGGTTGTGGTTTTGGTATCGGGGTGGGGCCAAAATGGTCAGTTATTAAATGTGTGAACACTAGAAAGTTTTATCGTCCTCTTGATAAACTACCGTTCAAATTCTTTTCAAATTTGGTATAAATCATGTTTGGAACAAGGGAGACATAACACGTAAATTTCAGGATTCCTTCACCCCTGGGGCCTTAGGTGCAGGACAAAAACTGCCCAAAATTGACCAATTTTCAAAAATCTTCTCTAGAACCGCACATGTTTAAGAAAAACTATATGGACAATGATGTAGCTCTCTAGCAGGAAGGCCTCTACCAAAACTGTAAATTTCATGATACCCGGGGTAGGGGCGGGGCCAAATCTGGTATATAGTGTTTATGTGTACGTTTGCTGATAGTGTATAAAATCTAAATGTATACTTAGGAATAGCAGAAAAGGATGTACAAAAAATGGGTTTTGACTCTAGGATTGGTCCAAATTAGTCATATGTTTTATTATATTATGTAAAGCCTTTCAGTGTATTCACTTTTGAGGGAAATGAAGTTTTAAGAACACATCTTGTGTTATACTGTTGCTGAACATTAGAATGTAGCTTAGATATTGAGAACAGGAATTATTTTCTACATTTCATAGCCCTTGGGATTAGTGATACTTTATCATTAGTACTCAGGTGACCGATAAGGCCTGTGGGCCTCTTGTTTTGAAAAGCTGTTCATACTCCAAGGCCAAAAAATCCAACAAGACTGTGTCACAAGGTCTTGCCATAAAGAATCAATATACAAAATATGAAAACCCTACCTAAATAGTTCCACATATATGTGTAATAGGTTGTTTTCTTAAAAGTAGGTCAAAATTCGAGTTCAAGGTCACAAAGTCAAAAGCCATGACATATAATGAAAGATATTTTCACATGAAGTATATATACAAAATATGAAAGATCTACCTGAAATAGTTGAGGTCATTTTTTTTTTATATTAAAGTAGGTCAAACATCCAGGTTAAGGTCGCAAGATCACACACACCATTGCATTTAATGAAGGGTCTTGCTGTAAAGAATTCATATGCAAAATATGAAAGCCCTAGCCCTAGTTCACGAGATATTTTTAAAAACTTTCCTATATATCAGCATAATATGTAAAATGTTGCCACACCCTACCCCCCGGAGTCATGATTTGAACAAACATAAATCTCCTCTATGTCAGGAAGCTTTCGTGTCAATATCAACTTTTCTGACCCAGTGGTTCTTAAAAAAAGATTTTCCTTGTATATTTGCATGTAAAACTCTGATCCCATATTGTTGCCCTACATGATTTTAAGAATCTTGAATCTGTACTATGCCTGGAAGCCTTTGCATAAATTTTAACTTTTGAGAAAATTTTAAAGATTTTCCCTATATAGTCACATGTAAAAATTTGATCCCCTATTATGGACCCACCCTACCTTCGGGGGTAATGATTTGCACAAACGTGAATCTGCACTCTGTCTGGAAGCTTTTTCTGATCCATTGGTTCTTGAGAAGATTTTAAGATATGTTCCCCTATACATTACCATGTAAAACTTTGATTGCCTATTGTGTTCCCACCCTACCCCCTGGGACAATGATTTCAAAAAGTTGAACTATTTCAGGATTGTTTCATGTAAATTTGAACTATTCTGACCCAGTGGTTCTTGAGAAGATTTTTAAAGATTTTCCATATATATTCGCATGTAATACTTTGATCCCCTATTATGCCCCACCCTACCCCCAGGCTCTATGGTTTTAGCAATTTGAATCTAAAGTATGGTAGGAAGCTGCTAAGTAAATTTGAACTCCTCTAGTCCAGTGGTTTTTCAGAGGAAGATTTTTTAATGACCCCACCCTATATTTGAATTTTTATAATAATCTCCCCTTTGAAAAGGCATGGTCCTTCCTTTGAACAAACGTGAATCCCCTTTACGCATGGATGATTTATACCAAGTTTGATTGAAATTGACCCAGTGATTTTGGAGAAGATGAAAATGGGAAAATTGTACAGACAGATGGACGGACGGACAACAGACGACAGACAAACGGTGATTAGAATCGCTCACTTGAGCTTTCAGTTCAGATGAGTGAAACACGTATGTGGTTTAAATTGCATTAACAGCTGTTTCAAACTTAGTTATTCATGATTGAAAATTACAAGTCCTCAAAACAATATTCTTCAAATACTAAACAGCTGTTTCAGGTGTTATATTCTAGAGGCTCTTTCACAAACTAAATTGACAAACTTAGGACTCCCTAACGGAGCAGTCTTCACAAGTTAAGTAGTATCAATTAGTTTATTTGAATAAGTCTTGTACTACGTACCATCAACTCCTACTCGTGAACAAGCTGTTGTTGTTTGTCTCCTTGCTTCGCCTCCTATCCTATACAAATTGTTCTTTTATTACAGACCACCATGAGGCGAACCATTAATTGATTTACGATGTGTCTCTGCGGGATGAAATGTTTTCTGCGGGATTTGTTCATAAGTTAATTTTGATGTAAAGGTTCTGTTAAATCTGACTAACACTAATAGCAGTCATGCTAATGTGTATTGAAATAATCTACAACACTGCGCTTGATCAGCCCAAATGTCACAACAGAGTCAATTTAGATTCAAAGCTGTATCATCTAAAGTGTGATGTGCTTTATCGCGGTTACCATTTGAATTACAAGACAGAAATGAGCACTGGGCTATTTTACCTAGCCAATCAAATAATAATGAAAAGAAAGAAGTTTATGTTGTTAACAACGTTTTTTCGAGATTTTCATGATTTGTAAACGACTATTCGGAAGTGATCGGAGTAGTTCACCTTAGCTTAAAGCTCAAATAAGCTATTCTGGTCACCTTTTGTCTGTCTGTCCGTCCGTCTGTCGGTAAACTTTTCACATTTTCACCTTCTTCTCCAAATTCAACCAAACTTGGTACAAGTCATTCTTGGGTGAAAGGGATTTAATTTTATTCAGATGAAGGGCCATATCCCCTTCAAAGAGGAAATAATCACGAAAATGCCAAAATAGGTTGGGGTCATTTAAAAATCTTCTTCTCAAGAACCAATGAGCCAGGAAAGTTCAAATTTACGTGAAATATTCTTGACATTGTGCAAATTCAAGTTTGTTGAAAGCATGACCCCCGGAAGTAGGTTGGGACCATAGCTGGGAATATATGGGGAAAATCTTCTCAAGAACTGTAGTAATATTCGATGTTATTAAGATCAGGATCGACATTCCTGATACTAATAAGCTGATTAAGAACGCTAAGGAAGTTAGTTGTTACTGTTGTATTCAAGTCACATACCAGACCAGACCTCTAGAGACGATAATCTCAGAGATCCATACATATAGTTACTGCACTAACTGGGCAATTTCTATCCTATTTATATCACGTAATTCACAACATTGGTGGCAGAAGTCGGTTTTATAAAATCACGCCGATCGTTTACTTTGGCGCCAAATTTGAATTTCCTTATCGAGAAATTCCTTGCCTTGGTGTAAAACGTTACACTGGGATCTATCATTCTTGGTGTGAAACATACACTAGGAGTTATTTTATACAATTACGTTGTATTTTGAATTTTTTATGTGTATTTTTTGTCCTTTCTTTGTTTATTTTTTTTTGTCATTGTTTATCGCTTACATGAACATATTTTTCAACAAGCATACACTCGATTTCGTCGTCGGGGTGTCTGATGACTTAATCAATACATACCTTTGTTAGGAAATAGTCCCCCCATTTTTGTGTAGACTAGGAGGGTAAAAAATCAAAATCAAGACTTAATTAAATTTTCTTTGAGTATGCGTTTTATTTAGGTACTAAATAAAATCATGGTTACCCCAACTAGTTCTCCCTTAGATATAAATAAAGCATCGTTTGAAGATCTGTTATTAATTACTGGAATTGGAGAAAGAAGAGCTAAGGCAATCATTGCTCAGCGCAAAATCAAGGGAAACCTAGTATTGGAAGATCTGAAAATTATTCAGAACATTCCAAGCACGTTTTTGTGATCCTTTATTAGATCAGGGCATTATCAAAATAGAATCAATGTTCCAACAAGAAGTAGGAACACAACAAACAAACATTGAATCTACTTCTGTTGACACATAACATCAAGTGAATGAAACATTCATAGAGAAAGCCAAAGGTAGTGAGAAAGATGTCTGAGCAACACCAAGAAGAGATGAGAAAAGGAGAAGAAATTATAAATGAACTGAAGAGAGAGAGTTACAATAAAGAGATGATATTATCGAAGAAGTAGAAAGAGAATGTGCAGTATTAAGAAAGCGTTTAGATAAGAATACAGAAAGATCAGTCAGATTAAAAGAGCAAATGGATATGGAAATGCAAGAGAGAGAAAATGAGATGCTTCAGAAATTTATAGATGAGAAAGAAAAAATCTGTTGTGAGAGAGAAAGATAGACAAGAACGTGAGAAATTTAGATAGAAAAGAGAATTGGAAGCTAGAGAGAAAGAATATGACAGAAAAGTGAAAGAGTTCACTGATAGAGAAAGAGATGTAAACAAAAGAGAGAAAGAATTTAGTCTGTTAGAGCATAGAACTTTCTCTTCAAGCATTGACAAAATTGTTCCTCGCAACATCTATACAAATGCGAAGAGAAATCAATCGCTTACAGATAAACATAGTCCATCCCATCCAAAACTCTCAACCTATGATGGCAAGACTGCGTGAGGACCATATTTCATACAGTTTAATCATATTGCTAAAAATATAGTTGGTCAGAATCTGACAAATTGGACAAGTTGATAGAATGTTTAAGGGACAAAGCTTTCCTTAGCTCCCACTCTGATGCAGTTCAAGGTAATTTTAACCAACTATACCATCAAATGAAAGAAAGATTCGACAAGAGGGATTAGCCTCATATTATAAGAAGACAGTTGCAGGAAATTAATCACCATCCAGATGAGACCATCGAATAATTTACTGAAAGAATTGAAGATCTGGCAACAGAGGGTTATGAGGGCATACCTGAGTAGTTTAAGAGCTCAGTCACCAGAGATGCGTTCCTTAGGGGTTACAATGAAAAATGTGCTGCATTGGTAACATTAGACAAAGATCCAAATACATTAGATGAGGACATGCAATGTCTGAAAAGCGCCATCACTAATCAAAAGTTTATTGGTGGAGTGAAAAAAGAAATTAAAAGAGTTTCCTTCACGACCAGAAGAACGAAATATCCGGATAGCAAATCACCGCCAACTCAAGATCTACACTTATCGGTACATTAGAGGTTAGGATTTCCGAACTAGAAGAACAACAAGAGCACACAAAACTTCTGAAGGAAATTATCAAATGTTTAAAAGACCCAGAAAAACAGGCAGGGAGTAGATCACCAGAAAAAGAACAACGAACATACAGATCTCCATCGAGTCTGACAGTGAATGTTTTTGGTGTGGGAAGATGGGACATTATGCAAACAATTGTTCTAGATCAAGGTCACCATCACCAGCATCACAAAGGTCACTCAAACGATCTTTAAACTTTCAACAGCTGAAGAAGTAGGCCATTCTTCAGCTGATTCTAACACACAAAGGCCAAAACCACACACTTGGTTCAAAGAATAAAATACCATCAGAGAGATAAATGTACATTAAGGTAAGACAGTCACTAGCACATTCAATACACCTTTTGTACAAATGCAAGTTTCTAATGTTTGTACATATACTGTTTTAGATATTGCAGCACAAGTGTCAGTTTTGAGCAATTTTATTTTACCAGAAACGAAAACCACCCCCTGTCCTTATTGATCATATTATTTTGCAAGGTATGGACAAGTCCAAATTAGATTCTAGGATTTGTTCAAATGTACCTATAGAAACTGGACAGTTTAAGGGCAAATGGAATTCTGTCGTTATTGATATTTCTGATTTCATCCTATTAGGCTCAGCTTTTTAGAGCATTACAAGGCCAGTATCAGTTTACAAGGTTTTCAGTTTCAATAGGAAAGATGAAAATACCAATTATAGGTATAGATTGTACAAGTTTAGATCAAGTTACAAAACAAATACCTGAATATCTGATTAAGATGTATGAAAGATCTACACAACATTTGACAGAAGAGCAGTCAATAGTATTTGCAAAATTCCGTATTACGTATCAAGATGTGTTTTCTAAAGATGATTTTGATATGGGCTTGTTCAATGGTGATATAGAACACAAAATCAATACCGGTAATGCTACACCAATTAGACAAAAATTAAGGAGAATACCAAAGTGTTTTGAAGATGAAGAAACAGAACATCTAGATCAAATGTTAGGGAAAAGTATCATTAAGCCATCAACATCAGATTGGGCTTCTTCACCAGTCCTGGTAAGAAAGAAAGATTGTAGTTGAATATATTGTATAGACTTTAGAGCACTTAAGAAGGTCACAATTAGAGATGCATTCCCTTTACCCAACATGGGTGATTGCATTGAGTCACTAAGAGGAAGTACATTTCTAAGTACATTAGATATGCAGGCAGCTTATTGGAATATTAAGGTTCACAAAGATCATAAGCACAACACTGCTTTTATTACCAAATATGGCTTATTCGAACATAACCGCCTTCCTTTTGGTTTGTGCAATAGCTCTGCGACCTTCAGTAGAGTCATACAGTTAGTCTTACAGGGTTTGACGTGGTCAGAATGTCTAGCATATTTAGATGACATCTTAGTGCTGGGTTCTGATTTTGATGATCATATCACAAAATTGGGCAGTGTACTTTTAAGATTCAAAAAGTATAATTCAAAACTTAAGGCCCAAAAATGTCAGTTTTTCTGAAAGAAGTGAATTTTTTAGGAAATATTGTGAATGCTAATTGAATTAGGATAACACCAGAAAATGTTTTTACAAGGTGAAGATAACGAACAGTGATCAATCTCATAACTCCTACAAGCAATACAAAATAGATAGTTGGGCAAACACGGACCCCTGGACACACCAGAGGTGGGATCAGGTGCCTAGGAGGAGTAAGCATCCCCTGTTGACCGGTCACACCTGCCGTGAGCCCCATATCCTGATCAAGTAAACGGAGTTATCCGCAGTCAAATCAATGTGCCAAGAACGGCTTAACAATCGGTATGAAACACGTCAGACAGCATTTGACCCAATGCGAAGTTGTATTGACGAACTAGATCGTTATAACGACCATAGAATTTGAGAAATGCTGACTTCAATCGAGACTGTTGAAATCCCTGTACCATCAACTTGTTTGTCAGTAGCTTACCTCGATTTAAAAACTGACTATACCCAGAACAAGCTCTTGCATATCGAATCAGTTGAGATATATAAACACCATATGCAGGTGATAATGGAATATTGCTACATAAATGTGGGAAGTTGACGATGGAGAAGCTGAAATCATCCCGTTTGTCATACAGTTGAGTTGTCAGTTTGCCGTTAATGTCTACTTTCAATAAAATGAAAAATTGGCCAGTACCTAAAATTGTCAAACAACTAGAGTCTTTTTTTTGGAGGTTTTGCTAATTATCATAGAGAACATGTAGAACAATTTGCTGAAGTGGTTGAACCACTACATCATTTAGTTAGTAAAAAATCAAATTTTTGTTGGTTACCAGTTCATCAAGAGGCATTTGAAAAATGAAAAAATTCTATTCTAAATGTCACACTGTTGAATCATCCAGAAACATTCAATTTAGACACTGATGCCGAAGATAAAAGCATAGGGACATAACTTAGTCAGATACAGGATGGTGTTGAAAAAACTCTTTTTTTTGATAGCAAAGTTTTAACACCTCAGCAATGAATATATTGTACTACAAGAAAAGAACTTTTAGCAATAGTTGTGTTTACAAGACAATTTAGACACCATTTGTTATGAAGATCTTTCGTTTTAAGAACTGATCACAATAGCCTTGTTTGGTCATTGAATTTTAAAAACATTGAAGGTCAGCTAGCAAGGTGGCTAGAGGAACTGGCTCAGTACAATATGGTAATTCAGCATCGGTCAGGTAAAAAACACCAAAACGCAGATGCACTATCCAGAATTCCAGACACAATACCATTATGTAATGACTATAAATTAAATGTCCACTAAGTTCACTTCCATGTGGAGGTTGTCCATTTTGTACAAGAGCAAAACAATGGTCAACTTTTGAAGATGACATAGATTATGTTGAACCCATAGCAATTAGACCAGTTGATGTTTCTTGTTCCGACACTATTCCATTGGGGTTACAAGATATTTTTCTTGCAGAAGATTCAGCTGCAAGAGAAGATCAAGACAAAGGCTTGCATCAAATTAAAACATGCCTAAAGACTGAGGGCCAGCCATCTCAAAGAGACTTAGCTCTGAGTAGTCCCAACATAAAATATTTCTGGTCATGCAAGTCTCAGTTACATCTTAAAGATAACATTCTTTATTATTTGTTGGAAGATAATATATACCCTAGATAGTTATCTATAGCCCCCAAGAATAT
Organism: Ostrea edulis; assembly: GCF_947568905.1. Taxonomy (NCBI): domain Eukaryota; kingdom Metazoa; phylum Mollusca; class Bivalvia; order Ostreida; family Ostreidae; genus Ostrea; species Ostrea edulis. The sequence goes on along the minus strand of NC_079169.1, from coordinate 61,774,993 downwards.
GCAGTTTGAAATTTTGAGGTATTGTCATGACAATAAGACAAGCAGGTCATACAGGTCAGGTTAAAACCTATGAAAAATCAAAACAGTGTATGATCCGGTATGGGATGTCCCAAGATTCCAAACTCTATGTTGAAAAATGTGCTATTTGTAACAAAAATAAGAAACCTAACATCAAACCCAAAGCAAGGCTAGGTCAGTATCATGCAGGTTTCCCCTTAGAACATATTCAAATAGATATATTGGCCCCCCTCCCTGTGATAAAAAGGGGTAATAAATACATTCTTGTGATTATTGACCAGTTTACAAAGTGATTAGAATGTTTCCACTACCAAATCAAAGTGCAGAAACAGTTGCTAAATCACTTGTTCATGGGTTCATTTCAAAGTTTGGTTGTCCTTCAGAAATTCATACGGATCAGGGTAAACATATGGATGGGGTTCTTATGCGAAAATTATGTGAACTATTAAAAATAGCTAAAACACGTACCACCCCCTACCCCCTCAATCAAATGGTCAGGTAGAGAGATATAACCGTCAAGTATTACAAACTATACGTTGTTATCTGAAGAATAAACAATATGATTGGGATCTACATTTACAACAAATTGCTGGAGCTATTCGAGCAACTGAAAATAAGCAAACAAAACTTTACATCAAATCTTATGATAATCGGTGGAGAAGTTAATCAACCAATAGATCTAATACTTGGTACAACAGACTTAAATAAACCAATGAAAGAGGTGCCGGAGTATTTGATTGATTTGAAAACAAGCATTTCAGAATGTCATAAAGTAGCTCGAGAAAATATTGGTAACTCTCAAGGAAGGCAAACACAATATTATGACAGTTTTTTTTGTAAAGAATACATATGGGGTAGGAGATGTAGTTCTGAAATTAGATTCATCCGGAAAAGTTGGTCAGAGTCCTAAATTAGAATCTCCATGGAAAGGTCCTTATGTAGTTTTGGAGGTTAAAACTCCTGTTCTATATAAAATAGTGGATAGGAAAGGCAGGGGCTCTATGGTACATCACGACCGTATGAAACTTTGCAAAGACTCAGATCACCCAGGATGGATCAAGATAATTTGCAATAGAATTCTAGAGCAGTCTGAGGTGATTTCCAGGAGAATCCTTAGAGATGAAACTTTAAATGTTGATATACTTACCGGTACTGATATTGGAAACCTGTTTGGTACAGATGGTGATGCGTGGATTATCTGATGCATCCTTCTTCTAGTACATTATTAGGATCTTCTCCTGGTAGAACACCCCAAGATCAGGGTAGAGATAGGGTCACAAGACCACGAAAAACTCCACAGTATCAGTTGGATTACATTTGGGAGTAGTAATCTAGCATTTTTACAGGTATACATGTATATACCTTTAGGCCGAATATATTTGCACATATTATGATGTTCGATTTACAAAGTTAACTTTGGTCAAGAACATTTCTTAGAACTACACAACAAGGAAACCCACAATAACAATCTTACAAATGCCTTAGATAAAGTCTGGGTAGATGTCATGTTCTCATTACTGCTAAATATCATTCAGATTCTGACGTTTGAGAATTTTGAAAATCTTTACAAATTCATAAACAGTCATGAACGTTTTTACTGTTGTAAAGGTTCAGTTTTTACAGACAAATTATAGGGAGAGAAATTTTTTTCCAGGGGAAAAGATGCTGGATTCTCCATATCCAGTTATAAATGCTGCAAGTCTTTTACATTGGAAAAAATGAAAGTATTTTAATAGATTTGGCCAACTGTGTTGACTTGTTGATTAAAGTTTATAAAAAAAAAAATATGTTGTATGGGTAGTAGGATCCTGACTGGTGTATTGGAGTAAAACAAGGTCAATTGAATTAGGAAATGAAAATTTAGAATTTGGCAAGGATTTCGTAGAATTATTTTGGAAGGGCATTTGGGGTATGAATTGGGAAAGTTTATTGGATAGAGTCAAGTTTTGCAAGTCAAAATTTCCTATTCCAGATTTCATTATTATTCATTTAGGATCTAATGACATAAAAAAAATTCCTGCTCTATGAAACTGTTAGTAAAGATGCTGGCCGATTTAGTGTATATCCAGAAATCTTTTCCAAATAGCCAGATTATTTTTTCTGAATTATTGTGTAGACTTGTTTGGAGAGAATTAAGATGGGAGGAAGGGGAAAAGGAAAGGAATTTAGTTAACATGGGTATCAGAAACTTTCTAGGTAAAGACAACTGTATTTCATATCATAGAATAATGAGGAAGTCTTACTTGTTTAGAGATGATGGGGTTCACTTATCACTGTTCGTTGTCTTCACCTTGCATGTAGGTAATGATTATTTATTAGAGGACTTCCGATTGAAAATCAAACAAAATACATTATCGTAAGCTTGGGTTTAAGTATTTTTATAACAGTGGTTTTGTATATATATGTATGTATCTTTTAACCATATAAACACCTGTAGGCGGTGCTGTTTACAGTCGGATTGTCTGATTGTTGACAGTTATGCAAATATAAATAAGGTGTTTAATAACTCGTTTTAATCAGTGGAACAATATTTGGCGGTTTTGTAACCCACATTCCTTTTAAATGAAACGGGGAGGAATGTAGTAATATTCGATGTTATTAAGATCGGGCTCGACATTCCCGATCAAGAACACCGGGAAAGTTAGTTGTATTCAAGTCACATACCAGACCAGACCTCTAGAGACGATCATCTCAGAAATTCATACAACTCAGCCTATGGTGAACGACTTTTAATTACTTATATCCCGTAATTCACAACAGAACCACTGAGCTTGGAAATATCAAACTCACACGAATGCTTCCTGACATAGTGCAGATTCAAGATTGCTAATTCATATTTTTCAGGCGTTGGTTGGGACCACAATAGGGGTCAACGTTTTTCATGGGAATATATAGGAAAAATATTTAAAAATCTTCTTCTCAAGAACCACTAGGCCAGGAAAGTTTAAATTTAAATGAAAGCTTCCTGATATAATGCAAACTGAAGTTTGTAAAAATCATGCCCCCTTGGGGTATGGTGGGGTCACAATAGGGGATCAAAGATTTACATACGAATATACATGTATAGGGAAAATCTTTTAAAATCTTCTTTTCAAAAGCCACTGGGTCAGAAAAGTTGAAATTTACATGAAAGCTTCCTGACATAGAGTAGATCCAAATTTGTGCAATTCATAGTCCCCGGGGGTAGAGTGGAGTAACAATAGGGGTTATATGCTGATATATAGGAAAAGTCTTTAGAAATATCTCTAGAACTATTTAAGCAAGGGCTTTCATATTTTGTATATACATTCTTTATGAAAAGACCTTTACTCCTATCAGCAATACAAAATAAAGGGTTGGGCAAACACGGATCCCTGGACATACCAGAGGTGGGATCAGGTGCCTAGCAAGAGTAAGCATCTCCTGTCGACCAATCACATCCGCCGTGAGCCCTATGTCTAGATCAGGTACACGGAGTAATCCATAGTCAAATCAGTGCTCCAAGATAGGCCTAACAATCGGTATGAAATACGTCAGACAGCAATTGACCGAATGATAGGTTGTATTGGCAAACTAGATCATTATAACAACCATACTAGAATTTGCAAAATGCTGACTTTGAACGAGATTGTTCAAACCCCTGCAACATCAACTTGATTGTCAGTACCCTGCCTCGATTAAAAAACTGATCACATGCAGAACAAGCTCTTGCGTACAGAATCAATTGAGAGATATAAACACCATAAACTCCGTTTACCTGATCAGGATATGGGGCTCACGGCGGGTGTGACCGGTCAACAGGGGATGCTTACTCCTCCTAGGCACCTGATCCCACCTCTGGTGTGTCCAGGGGTCCGTGTTTGCCCAACTATCTATTTTGTATTGCTTGTAGGAGTTATGAGATTGATCACTGTTCGTTATCTTCACCTTGCATGTAGGTGATAATGGAATATTGCTACATAATTATGGGAAGTTGACAATGGAGAAGCTGAAATCATCCCGTTTGTCATAAAATTGAGTTGTTGGTTTGCCGTTAATATCTATTCTCAATAAAATATCTAAGTATGAAGCAGATGTGGAGAACTCTGTGGAGTATTTTATCACGAGTTCACAGGGATATATCGAATCGACATATGAATGAAAATAATTATTGTTAATAGTGGTGTGTACTACTTGCACTTAATTGACACCTGTAACCTAGATTGTTCTAGAGCTTGATGTTTAATTCTTGTTGTGTTCTACTTGCACTCAGTTGACACATGTGACCTAGATAGTTTTAGAACTAGATGTTTACTTCTTTAGTAGAAAGATGACGTAATAATTGCATCATTAGTTTTCAAGATTGTACTAGAAAATTAATTCTTATTATAGATACACTGTGAATTTTTATGATAAAAAGAGCTCTCATTAGACAAGCAATAGGCATTTTGGATTATTTTTACAGCTGGGAACTAGGATTTTGAAATTAACTATTTCGTGTGTGTAGATTTAGTTCGGCACGGATTTTAATATTTATTGTTCAACTACCGTAAGTTAGTATTCAGCTATTGTTACAATTTTTTCCAATTATTAATTGTAAATAAATTTTATTTATTGTTTAATTGCATTTGATAGTAAATTCTGCTGCTTTAAGGGTAATTATGACCCATAAGAATAGATAAAACGTCGTCGATATATCTAAATGTCGATTTGAAGGCCACAGCAAGAGATTTTTTCTTCTCATGTAGAACCTTTTGAATAAACTCTGCTTCATAAGAATATAAAAACAGGTCAGCTAACAAAGGAGCACAAGTTGTGCCCATGGGAATTCCAACAGAATGTTTGAAGACCTGATCACCAATGATTACAAAGATATTGTCAATGAGAAACTCCAGCATATTTTTATTTCAACTTCAGAGTACTTGTGCGCGGATCAGAGAAGTGTTGAACAAAGTAAGTTTTTGGATGACTGATCACTAGATATGAATATTCCTTTTTCCCTTTTTTGTTGTTGAAAAAGCAATTGTCTTTGATGTCAAAAAGTCTACTCTTTAATTTATCGTGAGGAATGGTCGTGTAAAGTGTTGAAAAGTCGTACATATTGATGTTGTTGATTTAAGAAATGTTTTGTTATTTCAAATGTATTAAACGTTCTTTAAAAAAAATTTAGAATCCACATTTGATTGACACTACTTCTGGCATATGTAGTCACACAGTAAGTTTGATGTTTCTCCTTCACAGCTGTTAATATTTTTGTGAGGAGCAAAGATAGGGGCTTGGTAGAATATTTACTGGATCCAGCAATGTATCTTTGTAAGGGTTTTTATGAAGTTTAGGAATCCTGTATAGGTACGGTAACACATATTTATCCGACCCATCGACTGGGATATTGAATGTGTCTAAAACTGAAGCATGATTTTTGAAGAATTTCGTTCTTTGAAAGGGCAGTTGGAGTATAAGTACCATTATTAAAGTGGTATTAATGCCAAGTTCGTTTAAAATACAGATATGATAATGAGCCTTACAAAGACAATGTTGTTACAAGCTTTAAATTTGTCAGCTGGATCCAAAACACATTCCTCATGTAACCCATCTAATTCTTTTATTACTTCTGGTTTATCAAACACAGAAGTATAGATGGTACGTAGTTTTGTTTTAATATGTCTAATGTGGGATTTTAATATTCCTCTTATACTTAAAATCCATTCGAACAATGTATCAAGTTCTTCTTTTTCATATATATCCCATCGTCTGGCATACTTCTCGACAGAATTCAAAATAGAAATGAAGTTCTGTCGCCAACTGAAAGACTGAGGTTCTCTGCATTTAGGACGTTTTAGAATAGGTGATTTGAGGTCCTCATTTTCAACTATATCAACATCACCAGTAATGACATGCCCAGCTGGACTATATCAATGTCACCATCTGGACTATAGTTGAAAGAAGAGGAAGAACACATATAGGTGGATTAAGTATAACATGGTCTATATCTAGACACTGCACAGTTCGTTTATAATTAAAAAGTTTGGATGCAATAGTAGAAGTATATTTGTAGGAAATACTGGGTGAAGACTTGCACTTGAAATAAGTTGGAATACACGACTGAACTCTTTTATGACGAAGAATGTCGCTTATGTTGAACGAATCTGTTCCTTTGTTTGTAAAATTGAGCTTAAGGAACTGGCAGTATGATTTGGAAGGGATATCATCCATGACCCGTGGTGGTTTAAAGAGTCTGTGATTGGCAGCATCCATACTCATAGAGTTCAGTCTATATTCAGGTGTTGAAAAATCCAAGTATAGACATAGTGCATATGTCACCAAAGCATTGTTCACTATCTACATTTACCATAATCCCACATCCTACTAACCTACATGAACGTTATTTAGCACACCAAGAAACAACTGAACACCAAGTGGAGGTCATCTAACACAATTTACAATATAAACCAGTAAAACTATGGAACAAACAATTCCGCTCTGTGCAGGTAAGAATGACTAAAGACAAGAAAAATATTGCCTCTTCCTCGGGATGGTGGATGAGTTATTGAATGAATGAATAATACAATGGCGCAGAAAAATTACAACTAGCGCTATATTAAATAACGGAATAACTGTCTGGTATTGATCCATGTATGTAATTTGAACTGATAAGTGAAATCAAGCTGGCTCATTACATCAAACTTTTATTTGATGGCTCGTTAAAACACCTCTTATAAATGAAATAAGATTTTATCAATGAAAGAGTGATACAAACCCTCAATTATCTTACAGTGTATTTAAATTTTTCCCCGAATGTGTTTTGTCTACAGACCCATTTTCATAATTTTTCGGTTAAGTCTAAGTTTTAATTACTGGAAATTTGGATTATCTCCCTTTACAAAATTGGTTTATTTTTCATATTTACATTTTGTGTCTGTTAAAATTATATGACATTGTTAATAATACTTTTGAGAATTTCAAACAAATTATTAAACGTCACAAAGGTGGCAACACACGACAAACTATTCTTCAGGCTTTTTATTCATTAGAGGAGGATAAGATATGGTGATTTTATTGATGAGAGGATTTTGGAAAGAAAGAAGCAAATTAATGGGTTACTGGGCAATAAAAAGACTTATTGCATTAATATAAAAGAGATTTTAGAGTCCACTGTTTACTGTGAATTGGTTCATGATATGAATATCTAATAAAACATGCCTAAAAGACTCAGATAGACGTTTTAAATCTATTTAAAGGAAAAATATTTATGAAAATTAAATGTGCTATTTGTTAATGATATTTTAAAATCTAAAGCTAAATCTTCAAATAACATGTCAATTAGAAAAATAATATATCGGGCAAATGTATTTTAAAAAGAAATTGAAATATTGCGCTTTTTAAAAACTGAACCAAGCCCGATTGGAATTATTTTAAAAAATACACAGGCATGCTTGCCACATATGATCCACATATGATTTTCATATGTGGATCATATGATTAGCTTCATATGAGAATCATAAAAAAGGGCATCATATGTGAATCCTATGATGTGTTTCATATTATTTACATATGATTCACATATGTATATCATATGAAAGGGAATTCATATGATTCACATATGAAGGTTTTGTGTGCATGTTGTGCTAATGTTATATGAGAATCATATGTAAGGAAACTCATATGTAAATCATATGAGACATGTATGTGTACTTTAAATTAAAGGGACTGGTTCACGATTTTTGAACAAAATATTTTTTATTTTTATGTGAAACATTAAGAATATAACTCATTTAATGTTGACAGCCAACATTTTGACCTTCTGAATACAAATATAAAAGCAATATTTTAGCCTTAAATCTGTGTTATGTAAACGAAAACTCGAGTCTTTTCATGTATACAAACACACCAGTGAAATGTTAATTTTGTAATATAAAGCATCTAAACTTGTATAGTCACAAATTTTAACTTTTAGATGACACATTTTACCTGAAGAATGCTTGAAATGTGAAAGATATAATAAACTTAGATCGATAACAATTTCTTTTGAAAATTTTGTAAACAAAAACATACCGCAATCTTTGTTTACAAAACAAAAAATGAACTCTCTAAAATGAGCTTCTATGATAAAGTATAACCTTAATTTTTGTGTGAAATCTTTTTAAACACATTTCGTGAATCAGTCCCTTTAATATGTAATATGTAGATGCTGGAAATCAAGTATTTCTATTCATTCTACAACTACTTCTCGATTAAATACCAATGCAAAGTACAAAAATATTATTACTCAATATTCTCTAAAATATCTCAATCTTATAGATATGGAACGGTTTCAACGATGAACAGAAATAAAAGATTTGACAGTGCATATTTACATAACTTTTGAAATCAGAATGAAAGATTCAAATATGTAAAAAGTGAAATTTTCACCAAAAAGAAGACAAAGCAAGATTAGCACTTGTCGATACATATATTTTGTGCTAAATTTCAGTTCCTTTCATACACATATAAAAAACATATATCATATTTAAAAGTAACAAGTAAATCAATAACTGCACATGGTTTTAAAGAAGAAATGCACAAATATACAATAAACAATACTTGAATTTATAAAATCTTAATTTAAAAAGTTATGATAAATATTTCTCAATTCTTCTCTCCTCCTTTTCCTCCAATTTCTCCCACTTGTCCAGTCTACCATCCTTATTGACGGTGTCCACAAACTTATGGAACTCAGTCCAGAAAGCAAAGCCACTTGTTCCTCCTTTACGGAACAATTTCTTTGATGCGCAGAAAGATCTCTATGAAAATTAGAAATAAACATATACAAGTATTGTTTCAGGTATTATGCATGCCTTTAAGTGAATCAATGCTAAAGTGAGATGATTTCCTTCTAAGGAATTGCTATTGTCTCAAGCCACAATCTGGAGTTCGCTCATAGCTCTTTCCAGAATGGGAGAGGATGGTACATTTTGACATTTTGGCCGCGACATGTGACAACGAGTAAATGCATGCCATTTCCATTTCTTGTTTTTTTTTAAATAAATAAACTTCCGATTGTAGTATAATGTAGTCTCATTGCAATTAAAATTAAAGTGTTTAGAATCTTTAAAGTCTACTTTAATTTCTAATTTTACATGAGACAAAAATTTGATTCCCATGCAGGCAAGAGAAAGAGAATTAAATATTTCTTTCACATATCAAATTTATGAATCTATAAATTATTGCAAGGCAAATGTGGTATAAACGAAATCTTTATCTTAATATATAAAGCATTTTGAAAAATACTGTATAACTAATGTGGTTGAAAATGGTAAAACAAACAATATTGCATGAAATTAATTACCAGCAATAAGGTCAAGCATTCCCTCTCTATGTTCACAAGTGGAATCGCTGGTGGCAAAAAACACTTCCACAGGTAGTTGTGGAGGGACTTTAAAGAAAGTCCCTCCACATCAATCTCCTTGTTGTCCATTAACTACAAAAAGGAATAATGACTTCAAGCATATGTATACTTTTAACTAGATATTTCAAAGAACATAATACATGTATACAATTATTCAGAAATCAAACTATTTCAATGAATTGTGTGTATTTAATAGTTTATCCCACTGAAAAAAGTTTCCTTTACATTAAAATGTTTAACATTGTTTTATGTCTTAATGTGTAATGAAATACATTTACATTAAATCAAGATACCGCCTTTTACTACACATGGTTTCTTAATTACCTTTGCTCTTGTCTGGTTCCTGTAATAAGTAAATTTTGTCGAGCCAAAGCTCGACAAACCCCCCAGGACATGACTTCTTGCTGCCCAACCTGCTTTACTGGCAAAGTCCTTCAGCATTCCCTAAAAAATGTTATCATACAGTTAAAAAATTCATACCTGTTTTTGAAATAAAAACAACATATGGAGGTTAATTTGTCAATGTCTTTGCCTCTCAGTGCAGGCATAACAATATAATATAGCTTCATTAAACTTTGTAAAATTTGGCTGATGCAGTTTGGTTGCACCAGTTCTTAGAGGTATTTCATTGCGAAATAAGGTATCATTTCAAAACTTTTATTGGGATGTAAATATGAGTTGGTCACATGATCAAAATCCCATAAAGGGCAATATGATAGATTACATCATTTATCAACACGCATTTACATCCCGATAATGTTTCAGTGTGAAAATAATACTTAAATGATTTATTTATTTAAACATCAAAGGTATAAATTAAATGTTTGAACACGTTGCATGACCACTTATGATATTGGCTTTCCACCTCTTGAGAAGAAGAGTTTTAAAGATTTTTCCGTTATATTCCTATATAAAACTTTATTTGCCTATTGTGACCCTGCCTTAGCCCCGGGAATCATGATTTAAACAACTTGAATCTACACTAATGTATTGAAGCTTTCACAGAAGTTTGATCTTTTCTGGTCCAGTGGTTCTTGAGTATAGATGTTATGAAAAATGCAATTCAATTTTCTTTAATTCTACAAAAATCAACCTTTGAAAGAGGGTGTGGTCCTTCATTTGAAGAAACTGAAATCCACTTCACACAAGGATGCTTGATAGAGAACATTGTACTCAGAAAACTACTTTCCCTTGATGTAAAATGGTTTACAAATCAAATGAATTTATAAAGGAAATTAATTTCTTGATGAAGATAGCAAGAATATATTACTGTAATAATTTCTATCAATTTTGATTGGGACCGATACTTTTTTCCTCTAGTTTGATTCAAATCTTAAAGGATGTGAATATGAAAAAAATCTTGTTGCGTAATAAACTAAAGGACCTCCTGAAACTAAATAGTGTGTTCTGAAACTAATTTGCTTGTTTCTATTACGAGATTTGATCGATTAAACACTAGGGGTCATCCATTATTTTCCAACATGCATCTGTGCTCTGACTTAAAGTGGTGACGGGATCACTCGATGTTACAACTGAAGATAATGGATTCATATTAGAAATGATGAATAAGGTTTTAGTGCAAAAAGAATTAAAATTAAATCTAATCTAATAACAATGCAGCAAGAAAAAGAAATAAACACTCCCACAAAATATATCCATCTCCTCCAACTTCTGAACTTACTCAAAAGCACTGTACATGTATATTTCATGATTCAAAATCAAAACAATTTTATCGAATTTTAAAATATTTGGAAATAAGTAAGGTGAATGTGTGATATAAAAGTGTTGCAATATTGTCATGTAATTCACATATTTATAATAATTGATGTACATGGGCCACTGGAAATTTTTGGAGATATAATATTATTTGTTTACACTAAAAATACTTTTTCAGAATCTGTATCAGAGTCTGAGGTTTCAAGAAATCCTTCATAATTGCAGTGTTCATTGGCAAATGCTCCCTAATTTTTGTCACAACAAAAGAGGGTAAAACTACTCTGATTTTTCCCCAGGAGGCTGACCTCGTCTGACCACGTTTGATAAACTGTCTGTAGGCCATAAATCTTGATAGCATGTCTTCAACAAAATTGTTAATGCATTCTATCACGAGTGGAAATGCTTACACACAACTAATAAATAGATTTTAGAAATTCAAAATCGCTTCTACGATATACAATTTAGGAAATCGTTTGTACGATTTAAAAATTCGTTTTCAGGACTTATCAAATCGACCTGGAATATCAAACTATTAGTTCGTATGGAAACTTTCACCTATTAGATTATCAAAGTCTGTCCAGCGACTCCTGATTTTCCTTATTTTGAGCTGTTCCAGATTTTTATCCCTAATTTTAGGTTTTTAAAAAACCTCCTGAAACTCCTGATTTTCAACATTTATCCCCCTCAAAAATTGCAATATGTGTTAAATTCTTGAGTAAAATCAGAATAGATATGTGTTAATTAGGGAAAATAATTGTTGTTCAACACAAAGTTTTTTTTAATATTTTCTCATGCCAGTGTAAATGAATCAACTTCTGAAAAGAAAGAACTTCACATGGACCGGACTATCAGGATATTTCCAAGTTGAAGGAAACAGACTTGCCAGATATAAAACGGCATCTCTACCTCCGGGTTAAATGTTTATATAGTATATTATTATACTTATTTATTATCAAGATTGTGATATATATCTATATGTTCTACTTGTGCATGCGTGAATATTGTTTTTGAATGCTTGTTTAATATGTTTTTTATGTTATGTTAACAGCTGAGAATGAGGAAAAATAAAATTTGAAACTTAAGCTAACTGGCAAGTAGGGTGAAACTGTTTTATGTTTCCCTCGAGGTTAATTGATGATAATTAATTATGCTACTAAATGAAAAATGAGATCAAATTATACAGATGGGTACGGTAGTAGAATCTCTTATTTGCTTTGTAATACGAACATTTGTTTTCACTTTCCCTTATTCATAAATTTTAATGTCACTTCAAAAAGTTTTGAGAATCAATGAATTATGTTATTGTTAATTTCAAGCATAAAATTTATTGTGCTATTGTATTTCTGTTTACACATTACCGAGAAATGTTTTAAAAGTGTCATTATAACTTGGTAAATTTTTTGCTAATATTTAGTTAAACAAATGGAATAGATAATGTAATATGCTGCAGGAATCGACATTCGATTGTTTTGGAAATTAATTCGTCGACAAAAACCACGCCAAACAAAGTTATATCCAGAAATACAGTTTGCCGAAAGAGTAGGAAATACACCTGAAAGTGTCGCTTCAGTTTTCGCTGAATACTTCTCAACTCTGTACGAGCCCGGACTAAATGAAATGTATGACAATCAATTTTACAACAATACCATTCGACAATACAATCGTATCAAAATACAAGAAACTCAAAATTCTGCCGATCTTCTAGGTGGATATATTACAGAAAAGGAAGTAGTTGATTCTATAACACTATTAAAATATAAAAAAAGCCCCTGGGCCCGACAAAATTCTATCGGAACATTTGATTCATGGAAAAAGTGTATTATCAAAATATTTATGTGTATTATTCAACAGCATAATAAAACTAGGTAAAATCCCCTCTGGATGGAAACAAGGTTTTATAGTACCAATTTCCAAGGGTGGAAACAAACACAAAACTTCTCCTGACAGCTACCGACCCATTTCATTATTGTCTACTATATTCAAAGTTTTTGAAAAAATCATCTACACAAGGATTATGAACGTAACATTCAAAGAGAAATACCCGAGTCCTCAACAACAAGGTTTTTATAAAGGTTTAAGTTTTATCACAGCTGCATTTAACCTTCAAGAAACAATCTTACATCACATTGAAAACGGATCACGTGTATATGCATGTTTTCTAGACAGCCGAAAAGCCTTTGATACAGTATGGAGAAAAGGATTGCTTTGTAAAGTTAACGAAATAGGTATCAAGGGAAAATTATGGACATTGATAGACGACTGCCATATCGATACCAAAAGTGCTGTAATTGTAAATTACCAACAATCAGACTGGTTCCCGGTTGAACAAGGAATACGGCAAGGCGGTGTCTTATCTGGATTTTTATACACTGTTTATATCAATGACTTACTAAACGAACTTGGTCACATCAATAAAAACTTCGGAATTCATCATATAGAGTCATCGACCCCTACTCTCGCAGATGATATTGCCTGTTTATCGTCAACTCCACACTCACTCCAGAATATGTTGGATGTAGCACACAATTATTCTTGTAGATGGAGATTCTCTTTCAACGCTAAAAAATCATGTATTATAGTATTGGGTAAATCTCACAATGTCGTCTCAAATCAATGGTTAGTGGGTGATGAAATCATTCCTGTAAAGAGTGACTACAATCACCTTGGGATCATTCAAAACTCTCATTTCAAATATCTAACCAGGACAAAGGAGGCATGTGACAAAGGCAGACGATCTTATTACTCCATAAAACACTTATCTTCAGAAAATTCCAATCCAGTTACTCTTGTGAATCTTTATAAAAGGGTAGTCCTACCTTCTACATTATATGGATGTGAAATTTGGAATGATCTTAAAACCCAGGATCTTCAGATGTTGCGTCGACTTCAACATTTTATCGTTAAAGATATTCAAAGCTTAAATCTATCAACACGGTCCGATATGTGTGAAAGCTTATTAGGTCTCAGACCTATCATATCTGAAATTGATAAAAAGAAACTATTGTTTTTAGGAAAATTGTGCAATTTCTCTCACAATGTGCTGGCGAAACAAATATTTCTCTTCAGACTCTTTACATTTTTGTGTAACCCATGGGAAACCACGCATGGATTCATTAAAGACATTCTAGTCATTCTGGATAAGTACTCCTTGACGCAATATCTTGCATCTTACTTGGAATCTGGTGCCTTCCCAAACAAATATACCTGGGGGAAAAAACCCTGTAAAATCCTCTATTTCTCTTTACGAAGATTGTGAATGGAATAAACGAACATATCTTGACTCAGACTTTACGCGATTTATACAGTTACATGATGGAAAGGAGTTGCCAAGAATTTGGAAAATCATATGGTCGACACAAGAAACCAAAATTATTAAAACCTTAGTTAAACTCTGGACAATACCTCCCATGAGAAACATATCTACATGCCAACTTTGTAACTCCGAATATAATGATATGTTTAAACACATTGCCTGCAGTTGTCCCAACTTTTCCTCAAACAGAGAACAATTTTGGGACGATATTACAAACCTTGATTTGTGTGTCTGTGCAGAATTCTGTGCCTTTGATGAAGAAGATTTATATACATATATGTTAGGTAAAGCCCCAATTTATCCACTGTCAGAACAGAAGGAAAAAAAGTTACTACTTATATGTGGGAATTATTTAATTAAAGTTTTTGCTATATACAAAAGGTGCATATGAATTTCAACTAAAAGTTAGTATACAATAAGTTCCTTTTATATCACATTTCCTTTCTTTTTTATTCATTTGCATGTAATTATGTAATGGTAGTTTTTTTCCTCTTCTTTGTTCTCACATTTTCATTGTTGTACATATGTTGTATGATTCATACCTAATGTAATATACATATTTGATATACTCTCTGCAAAGAGGAATAAAATATTGAATGAATGGGCTTCGCCCCCTGGACCCCTACAAGAGCGTTACCCTCGTCGATCCACTGGGGCCTTTGGGCGTCTCCCAGATCCTTTACCGTTTTTAAATACGATTCATATTTGTAGCCTTTCCACTGATCAAGAGGTACAATGGTAAAATGGAACTATTATTATGTCGAAATTTTCATCAATGTGAAAATGTTCTACTTCAGGTGAAATATAAGTACAATGTAATATGTTTAGATTTGTTTTAGCCAACCTTCATTCTGGCGAAGTCATCCATCTTATTCAAATCACTTTCAGAATGACTTCGGTCTTTGCATTCAAACTTCAACTTGAGTTTTCTTCCCAGAGTCGCTCAGCTGGGATTGTGGTCAATACTAGTAACTACGCTTGTCATGTCCTTCTGGGTTATATAGTTCTCCAACACGTCTGCTGAGATCATCCTGTTTCACCAACGTACTGTTTCGAGCATTTTAGCAGCTGATGATATTTGTATTAGCTACGTCCTGTATCTACATCATCGCTGCGTTTACAACGAAGGCATATTTTATCCGAATATGGTTTTAAAATCCGCCTTTGGGGTGGGGGGGGGGTATCGAGTCTCGACCTGGCTACCTTGCCCTTCAAATCTTGGACGCGTTTCTTTGAAGATCGTAGCCATTCTGTCATAAATGAAAAGAACTTGTTCACTCCTTTGGAGGATGATGTTGGGTCCTTGCAGAATAGGTTAGTATGTAATAAAAAGCGGGATTCTACCGTTTTCTTCATTGATTTTGTTTTAAGGGTTTGTCTTTTCTGGTTAATTCGTTCATTGCAGATTGTACTGGAACAGCTTTACAGCTCCATCTAAAAAAAAACACCAACTTTTCGATAGCTTTGCTCTTGGAATATTGTGGGAGAAGTACAAATGCAGTGACATTTTGTGGCTAGACCTTTAAGATTATGAGGTGGGTGTCAGTTGGATGGTATAAGGTACAAATGAGATCAATGGGCTTAACTTGTGTGGAAGCCGATTCAATTTCACCATTGCTGAGAATGGACGTGTTTTCCAAAAATGTGTTTCAGATATTTCCAGTGTGAATTTAGTAAATTTGTTTACTCGCGATCATCTCGGCTTCTATATGTGTGAATATTGTATTTAAAAAATCATAAAAAGAAGAGAGAAAAAATCAGCAGTCGAAGTAGAATGAAGTTTCGAAACTGCATGTTTTTCTAGATTGAATTGTACTTTATTAACAGCATGCATATAGATCCAATCATTGGAAATTGAATTGAGAAAATTCAAAGACAATACAATGTATATAAGTGTAAAAGGTGAAAAAACAATTAAAGCTAAGGAAAGGCGACCAATCTCATAAATCCCATAAAGAATTCTAAAAATTGAGAGTATGGCAAACACATACCCCTGAAACTCCAGAAGTGTGATCAGGACGCCGTTTCATCAAACATCGTAACTAGCTGCGTAAGCTTACTACGGCGTAACTTTCTGACTGGACTAAATTTTTTATGCACATTCAAGTCCGTATCATCAAATGACATAGCTACAGAATTCACTCCTTCCTCTTAGAATTCACGTAAGGTTTCTATTAACTAGTAGAAATGCTATGTGAAGTCAAACCTTCACGTAAGTACCTACGTAAGCAAATATCATGGCCGACTATTTGTTTATTCGGAATTTTTACAAACGAGCTTTGCGTCGTGATTGAATTTTTCGAGACAGGATGCAGATTTTAGTTATCTACAACGATGACGAATTAATATCCTGCTATAGATTTCCAAGGAGAGTCATTCTGCAATTGACAAGAGACGTGGAAGATATAGCTCAGCCAACTTTAAGAACACATCCCAACCCACACCATAGACGTAAAAGAATTAAGGGACCGCCGACTGTCACTGGTGACGCCATCCTTATATTTCTGTTGAAAGTATCTCCTCGCGATTTCAGCGCCCTCACCGGGATATATAGAAAGCAACTTCCGTTGTATGAAAACACTGTTGTTTTGTACATTTCAAGGAAAATACGAGCGCAAGAATTTAGCTATGTCAGCCTTTCAAAGAAATTAATACACTTTGGGACTCGCAAAGTCAATGTTTATTGCCTTACTTAGCAAAATAGTTCGTATTGGAATCTAAACAGTGAATTTCGAATTATCATTTTTTTCATATTTTTTTTAGACTACAGCTGATTTATGAGAAATAAAATTGAAAAAAAATCTGAACTGGCCTTGGAGAGTTCGATGGGAGAAACTATGGCTTGTCTTGGCGGCTGGAGGTTAGAGCTTAAATGATCCCCTCATGATGTATCGCTCTGTCTCTAACATGTTCACGTATTTCCGATCAATGAGTTGTCCAAACAGTACACTGCCATTGTGACAGCTTTTAAAATTATTATCAAAATTTTGATAAATGGCACATAGAGAATCTTTTATTTTAAAAAGCTAGCCTATGTGATGTGTACACCCCCACCCCACCTCCTCCTGCTTTATTACTTTTATTCCCTGA
This sequence comes from Ostrea edulis, assembly GCF_947568905.1. Taxonomy (NCBI): domain Eukaryota; kingdom Metazoa; phylum Mollusca; class Bivalvia; order Ostreida; family Ostreidae; genus Ostrea; species Ostrea edulis. The sequence continues at coordinate 61,757,513 of NC_079169.1, read as the reverse complement.
CTATTCATTTTTATTTACAATGTAAGTCATGTAAAATTCTTAAAAACATAATTAATACACGACTTCCGACAAGTATTAGGAGAAAGTGGGGTGGAGGGTGGGGGGTAATCAGACTGTTTTAACACTTGCATTTGAATCATAAATCATGCCTAGTTTATTCAACCATAGTAAGCATTTCATTGCAAGTATGCTGAAGTTTTCGTTTTACATTTCATGCCTTGTACAATACTATCCTAATTATTCAATCTTTAGTTAAAGTTTCAGTCTACTAATACGGTTTAAAAATTCATACATTCATTATATCAAAAATATCTAATGAAATTTTAATTTATGAATTACAACATATATTACACTACAGTCTACAATACTCATATACAGCTACTTCTGCATGGATGGTAATCAGGTTTGATATACATGTACAAAATAGATCTATCAACAGGCCTTTTATTACAATCCATTAACTTTCAATCATTGGTATTTCTCCAGTCTGGTAATTCCTCAGTTAATCAAAAAATATTATACACGTCATATTTAATTGTTTTTGAAAGTTTATATGATCGCTATACAAATATTACTGGAAGTTTTCCCTTTCGCTTTCTATACATCCCGGTAAGGGCGCTGCTAAACTAGTAGCATATTTTCCCGCCACAGAGAGTCGGCGGCCCCATTGCTTTATGTCTATGCCCACACCAGGGCCGTAAATTAACCTTCAATTTGGAGGAGGCAGGAAATTAGGCGGGGGTCTGGGGGCCGCCCAGGCCCCCAGACGCTGAGCACATTTTGTGCACACTGAACACGTTTCGTGCAAAATCCTTGATTCTAGGGCCTTCTAAGATGTTACTTGACTAACTCATTCTAAAAGAAAGATTTGGAATGCTTTTTAAGGGAGGTATCATGTTCTTAGTTATTGGAAACAACATAAATTCTAATGAACTTTAAATTCTAATTTTTTTGGCTCAAAAGTTGGAGGAGGCAGCTGCCTCCTCCGCCTCCATGTAATTTACGGCCCTGCACACACAGGCAAGTGTTTACGTTTATAAGAAATATGTAAGGGTTACTTCCCTTTCCCTGTACAATTATTTCCCCACAAGTATATCTGTACATGTATGATAAATGTACACTGTTGTAATGTATAGGTCTAGAGTTATTGTTCTTATCTATTACTTCCCTTGTGTACACATCCCGTGGGGATCTGGGTTAGAATAGGTCCTCAGTACCCCTTGTTTGTCGTAAGAGGCGACTAAATGGGGCGGTCCTTCGGATGAGACGGCAAAAATCGAGGTCCCGTGTCACAACAGGTGTGGCACGATAAAGATCCCTCCCTGCTCAATGGCCATAAGCGCCGAGCATTGGCCGAAATTTTGCAGCCCTTCACCGGAAGTGGTGGAGTCTCAATATGAGTGAAATATTCTCCAGATGGACGTTAAACAATATTCAATCAATCAATCCCTTGTGTACAAGCTGTTTACCAAGTATTTTATATGTGCTATTAGTTATGTATGCTGATTTTGCTGATAGTTCGGAGATATGATATACCTGAATGAAGATTTATTAAACGTTAATTCAATTATAAAAATGATGGTTGGTGATCGTTGGTGATTCGTAGGTAACGAGATTGGTGCACGTGTTGGTGATTTGGTGAATAGTAAAATACCGATAAATAGCGCTAATCTCGATTCTGTAAACAAATCATACCTGTAAACTGTAACTGGGTTATTTCTACATTCCTCTTTGTTGTTAAATATCGCTGGCATTCCGTATAAAAACATATTTTTCTCTTAAATTATTTCCCTGAGTAAGGTGTAAATTTGATAACGCCAAACTTCCGGTTATGGGGTTTTGGTAAAGTCACCAAAGTTAGTGACGTAGTTTTGTGTAGTACACTGTACGTCATTATGTAAAGGATATAAACCAAAAACTGTCCAGCTATTTTTGAATAGTCTGACAATATAACCAGTCTTGCGTAGAAGTCTGTTTCTTTTGTTCACTTATTGGACAGTGTCAGGTATGTAGTCTTCTACTGCAGGTTTTATATTCACTCACTCTATAGTACTGAGCCATATCAACATGTCTTCCTCTGATGGGGAGAGCAGTTTCATTGCACATTCAAAATTTAAGGATTTTAATGAAAGTACTGCAAATATTATCTTAATAAGTGTTATATTCTGGATATGGAAGGTGAGAAAGTTATGGAGCCAAATTTTGATTTGAAAAGCATTGTGTTTTCGAATATTTGGATGAGGAAATAATTAACGCCACCCAAAAGAACTCAATACGCCCAACTCGTGAAATGAAATTATTCATGAAAGCGAAAATGATGATTCAGAATTAGGATATGCTAATAAAGAAAACATTTTGAAAAAGCGTTGTGAAGAAGTTTGGAATGTGCCTCTGAATCCAGCGAAATTCAAATACAGTATGGAATGTCTTTCAAATTTAAGTTTTGATGCGATATAATAATGGCCAATGGAATTTAAAAAATTGTGAATCTAAAAGTTGAAGCAGAGAATTCTGCTAAGGGGAAATATCGTTTTAAGTGTTTCAGTGATTTTTCCTATATCTGTGTTGATTCTTACTTGTAGGGAATTTAGAATTAAATTTGTATCTCTTTGACAAACGTATTGTCTTTCTCTTATTTTCAGCCTACCTGTAGACGTCTAATAAGTTAATGGGTTTACCTGGCACTGTCCAATAAGTTGACAATTACTGTCCATTATTTTTAAGAACGGACAGTATCTGTCCATTCTTAAAAATAATGGACAACAATTGTCGACTTATTGGACACCTACAGGTAACCTTTTCACTACAAGTGGACTTTTTCCTATATAAAAGCCTAAAAAGACAAAGGATTGCGTAACAAAAATGTTTTAACTACATTGGTAACACAGGAGAGTATATAAAGCAGGCGATCGGGGGATAGAGTGTGTTGAACAATGCGAGCAGCAGCAGAGCAGAGAGCGGTTCCAAGTAGCAGAAATATTGAGAGCAGATAAGAATGTAAGTTTGGGCAACGGTAAATTCACCGTACAGGGAACAGTCAGCTCTGACTCACAGGGTTTTGACACAATATGAGCAAACTGGTATATATAGTATAATAGTGTGAAGAGAGCTAACAAAGCAGTCAAAAATTCTCACTTGCTCGCTTCAAACTCTCACAACTTCGGTATTAATCGTAAATAAAGATTTTAAAAATATCGTCCAATCAAAGTAATCGTTATAGTAACGAAACTCTTCTGTTTTTAAAGGTAGCATTAATTTAACTTTGCTATCACAACAATTGTTTACCGTAATTGGACTGAAAGCGTCTTGTTGATTGGACAAATTCGCTCAGGGTGTACTATGATCGCCCAATCAAATTGCCTCATCTAAAATTATTCATGAGAACGAACGAGTAGGAATTAATGGACTGACGGATGATGGAAAGAGGAACAAAGCGTAAACAACCTTGCGTTTCCGACGATGCCTCGGACAACAGCTATTGCGTTTGACTCTCAAACGGATCTGTTGTCCGAAACCTACGGCTTCGGACAACAGATCCGTCTTAGGTAAAAAAAAAAAAAGAACAGCTGTTGTCCTCGAACCCATGTAATCAATAATTGTATCATATGTTTTTTTCTCTTTGATACGGTCTAGAATATGCCACGCACTAAACGAACCACCAGAGCCCCTCGTCGTTTCGACGCAGAGGTTGCAAACTTGGGAGAACCGAGGCCGGCTAAGATCCACCAAGCGGAGGAATTCAAGCCTGCCAATCATTCGTATGCCTGTGGAGAACCGACCACATTAACAACATCCAATCCAAGATCCTGGACCTCAACAACCACTGGTTCAACAATCTATGTTATAACAACCACTGAATTAACCGCAGCCAATCATCCAACAGCAACCTGCTGCACAGCCACAACCGATGAGTCTACTCCAACCACATCAGATCTTTGCTGCACCTCAAACCAACCAAAAATTACAACAACAGCCACTGGTCCAGACATCACAGAACCAAGAGGCTATTTCAGTCCAGTCTGTTCACAATCTAGGTATGCACAATTAAGCAATCTCTAAAACAAAAATTATTGAGGGTAGTTTTGTTGAATTACATTCACTCCTTCCTCAAAAAACAAGAGTAGAAGTAAAAAAAAAAACAAAAAAAAAAAAACCCCTGAATATAATTTCTACAGGGGAAATTGTTACAAGACAAAATGTATCTAAAATATGTTCTTTTGATGGAATATTTTCATAGAAGTAGCACTTAAACATCGTGCTTTCCTCTTTGTTCAGGTGTGCCAAATGTAGTTGTGATATGGCACTGGGTGTGCGTGTGTCTTATGCTATTTTTTCTTCTTTCCTTTTATGTCATGTATTCATATTTAGGTAATCATTTTATCACTAATTAGATGTGTTTTATGCTATATTTCCCCCCTTTTCCTTTTATATCGTATTCATGTTTAAATACTAATTTTAGATGTTAATTTTATGTTTGTGTGTATGTTTTAATGCAGGACAACCAGTGATTTTTTTTGGGCTAATATGCCACCGATATTCGACTGTTTCCCCTCACTAAAATTAGCTATTTTTTCCCAATTATATATATATGTTTTTCCCAATTTCAAATCTAGGGAAATTAGGCCATTTTAAAAAAAGGTTACCGTATATTTCTGACAGAGTAAATACGTTTTTTTTCTTCAGTTTTATTCTCCAAACCACTGCACATGCAAAAGGTTTTGTAAAGAATATGTAAAACAATAGAGGCATCCATATAAGCAGATATGCAGCGAAGTATATAGCTTCCAGATGCACATTAAGCCATATTGTTAATTCGTGCTATCAGGACGATTATCTGCATAAACAACGCCTGGTCACAACACACGTTTTATTCAATACACATACCAATCTCTCACCAGAGGGCGTTACGTTACGCTCCACAACACCTCTGTTATCGTCTAATTTACAAAAATTTTGTAAAACAGAGCGTCTTTGAAAATGAAATAAATCTGCATCATTTTCATAAATAAAACATACATTTATGAGTTAAAAACACATTGGTAGGTATCGAAACGCTGTATTACGTTTGTGCAACCTCCATATTTATGGAACTATTTTGTCTTGTCAAATGTATTATTTCATTTTCACTTCGTAACTATGGACTCTACATTAAAAAAATCTAGCGAGATTATAATGATGAAAATCTGACATTGCACAAAGAACAGAAACGTGCCTTTCTGTTGGAGTGAAAGACGTCATTTTGTCCGTGCGAGATCATGTGGTTAGCCGAACTATTTATCAGACGATAACAGAGGTGAAAGTGAAGCTTGCGTAGCGCGCCCTCTGGTGAGAGAATGTACACATACAAGTAATAATTTGCACACCGAACCCGATCCAATTAATGCATTTTATCAACATCCCCTTTTCTTTAGAAAATTTGCCAAAATTTTACATAAAAACTCAAAATTGATTCACAAACAAATTGACTTAATCACAGAGAATAAAGTTCATTAACGGGTAACATAGTCCTTCAGATAGGCTGGTTTTTTCTATCACGAATAGGTCTTCCTTCATGGAGTGGTTCAGTCAGTGTCGGTTCGGTCAGTTCAACGGACAGTGTTTCTGGTTCACTTGTTCTAACAATAGCGTTTGATTTGTTCATTGGTTTAGGATCGATTACAAAATTTTCCTGTGGGCTCTTTGAATAATCTTCTACAACTGAACGCATCGGTGAACGATCACGACTGTCGAAATTAACTTTGGTATGTCGCACATAAATAGGAGAAGGATCTACTCCTTGGCAGAAAATAGGACTTGACCTGTTTGAGCTGAATGGAAAACAATATTTGATTGCTGTGGACTATTTCTCTAATTTCAATTTCTGCAAACTCCGCTTTGCTATTTCTACGATAAGAGGTTCCATTCTGATCCTTGACAACATATGTACGCGGTCCGAGAATACCACCGATTTCTCCTAGTTTCCACTTGCGTCCTTCTAGATGCTGGAAGTATACTGCTTGACCGACATCCAATTCACTCTGCTCACGAGACTTCCTGTCAAATGATTTCTTTACTGTCTGTCTACGTTGGTTCCTCTTCTTGGAAATTTCAAGAGCTTCTGGTTTCACGAGCTTCTGTTGTAACTGTGGAATCATGCCACGCACTTTTCTGTTAAACATGACTTCCGCCGGACTAACACCAGTATCCTGTCTTGGTGTGTTCCTTTGTTCAAGAATTGCTTCATAAGGATCTGTCTTGTCTACTTCACATTTCTCTAACAATGTCTTCATGGCTTTTACGGCTGACTCCGCTTTGCCATTGGCTTGTTGATGCATTGGTGATGATGTAACATGAGTAAAACCCCACTTCTTTGCAAAATCTTGGAATTCTTGGCTTACGAATTGTGGGCCACCATCAGACATGATTACATTTGGAACACCAAATCGAGCAAACTGTTTCTTGAGTAGAGCTATTACTCTGGAGCTTGTCATAGATGTCAGTAAGTCAATTTCAATGAAATTAGAGAAATCGTCCACAGCAATCAAATAATGTTTTCCATTCAGCTCAAACAGGTCAAGTCCTATTTTCTGCCAAGGAGTAGATCCTTCTGCATGCTGTATCAATGGAGCCTTCTGGTTCATTGGTTTTCTCTCTTGACAAATTGAACAACAATCAGCTAACTGCTTAATATCCGCATTAATTCCTGGCCAAAATATCGTTCCTCTTGCCCTTCTCAACATACTATCATATCCAAAATGAGCTTTGTGAAGTCTGGTCTTCATTTCGTTTCTCAAAGATTTGGGAATTATCACAGCTTCCCCTTTCAGCATCAGTCCATCATTATATGATATGGTGTCTCTGAAATCAAAATATTGGCGAATTCCTAAAGGTGTTTCATGTTTCTGCTCTGGCCAGCCATTCATTACAGTTTCCTTCAACGTCCGCATTTCCTCATCAATCTCAGTTGCCTCTTTGATTTCAAGAAGACGAGCATCAGGGACATCACATGTTTCATCAATCTTCAATGACATGATTCTTAGTCTCTCATTGAAATTACCCTCCTCACTCTTCAGATACGCACGACTCAAAGTATCTGCAATTGTAAGGTTAATTCCTTTGACATATACAAAATCAAAGTCATATCGGTTCCATCTCATCATAATGTCCTGTAAGCGCTTTGGTGCCATTACAAGAGGTTTCTTCAGGATGGCCTCTAACGGTTTATGGTCATTCTGTATTGTCACTTTACGGCCATAAATATACTGGTCGAAACGTTCCAGACCGTATAACACAGATAACGCTTCTTTCTCAATCTGTGCCCAGTTTCTCTCAGACGCCGTCAATGATCTATTGCATACTCCACTGGTCTGCCATCTTGAAGGAGAACTGCACCAATGCCGTCTTTACTACTATCCACTTGTACTACTACCTCCTTTCCAGGGTCGAAATAAGCTAGTACGGGGGTTTCTGTCAGCATCTTCTTGATTTTCTGAAATGCTGCTTCGCAATCCTTTGCCCATTGCCATGCCTTATCCCAAACTTCCGCCAGAGGTCGTTTGCACACAAACCAGAGGACTATGGGTAGTATGCAATACACATACAAGTAATAATTTGCACACCGAACCCGATCCAATTAATGCATTTTATCAACACATATTGTTAACAATTTATTTTGACCGCCATTTTTTGTAGGTTCAGGCTAATAACAGGAAGTGGCCAACAGTATAGGGTTTTACTAAAATTCGAAAAATACAAAACAGGCAGGGTTGGAAATTATAGCCCGCCCGACCGCCCGAGACGGTCTGTTTCTCAGGCGGACGGGAACAAAACTTAAGATGACAGTCCGGTGGTTGGGCTAATTTAAATAGCCAGTTCCTATTTTTAAACCGATAATTTCTATTTTTAAGTTGTTTTTACCTCATTCACAAAAATGTACAGACGCTATCCGTTGTTAGATTAGGTATCGTTGTGAATAAGGTACATGTAAGACGTAGAAATTGTAATCTATTCGTTCATTGGTCTGTCTGAATGTTATAGCCAATCAGCGTTCGCAGTACAAATTACGTTCGGCATTATTACAAACGTGCGAGCGCGAGATCCGCGAGATGTTGCGAAAGTTTTTGGGGTTATCAACCCCAGAAAAGCGTCCCTTGGTTGACTCCAAGGGAAAAAAAACAAAGCATACGACAATATCTAAGCATAATGCCATTACCCAAAGAAAATGAACACATATTTCTTACTATGAAATTTTGATGTTTATTACAAATTTGTATCACATGTTATCAGATTTTTTTTATTCCCCTTCAAATTCTAATATTTGATACCATTGTTGCCACTTTCCAATCTTCAAAATTTTTGTGAACATTCAGAATGATTACATGATTATGACATTGTTAGCAGGCTTATAAAAGAGGATTTATACAGTTGAATAGTTTAATTTTTAAGCATGCAAAACTTAAAAATTGCATCCTTTGGGTAATGGCATTATGCTTAGATATTGTTTCAAATACTTTGTAAAAGGCGAAAAATTCCAGGGGCCTGTGTTAGAAATATCAATATTAAGCTTTATTCATAGTACAATCATAATAATGAATATTTTTTATCAGGACTGGCAGATTTTGAGCAGGGCTGGTAACTTTTAAAAGTAGCCAGCCCTGTGACTGACTGCTTTTTTCAGTGAATTTCCAACCCTGAAACAGGAGAGACATTCTGGAAACTTGATTATTAATATAATACTAGTATTTACAAGATTATGAGTACAAATGCTGGTGAATTAATAATTTCTTATTTTCTTTATGAAATTAGACAATAAGTATTTCTTAGAAAAAGTAAATAATATATATACAAGGTGTGACTTCCAATACATATTTAATGTTAAATAATGATTTATTTTATGATTTTAAATCAGATCTGAAATAAACCTCAAACAAAAAATTGTTATTTGATTATTTTATGCATATTTACCATTTTAATTTACTATGAATGATTTTTCCCAATTTGAGGAAAATGTCGCTAATTTTTCCCAATTCAAAAGGAGGGGTGGTAATTTAAAAAACAAAAAAAAATCACTGACAACAATGGAAACTAGCTATATGCTAATTTGTGTTATCCTGGATTGATTCGATATGCAAGAGCTTGTTCTGGGTATAGTCAGTTTTTAAATCGAGGTAAGCTACTGACAAACAAGTTGATGGTACAGGGATTTCAACAGTCTCGATTGAAGTCAGCATTTCGCAAATTCTATGGTCGTTATAACGATCTAGTTCGTCAATACAACCTATCATTGGGTCAAATGCTGTCTGACGTGTTTCATACCGATTTTTAAGCCGTTCTTGGCACACTGATTTTGACTGCGGATAACTCCGTTTACCTGATCAGGATATAGGGCTCACGGCGGGTGTGACCGGTCAACAGGGGATGCTTACTCCTCCTAGGTACCTGAACCCACCTCTGATGTGTCCAGGGGTCCGTGTTTGCCCAACTATCTATTTTGTATTGCTTTTAGGAGTTATGAGATTGATCACTGTTCGTTATCTTCACCTTGCATTGTGTTCTTTTGAAAAAGGGACTGATTTTATGTTAAATGTATGTATTTATCTACACAACAGCTCATTCAAACAACGCTGTTGAAATTTGAAGTATATTCATACTGTTCGCAAATCCAGCACCCTTGGTTGCTCTTGGTCTAGACTTGATCCAGAGTTATGGTTGTTATACATGACTCCCAATCCTAATCTCAACCCTCCTGAAGCTCAACAACCACAAGTTAAGAAATGTTAACTCCAAGGGGTTCTGTATACAAAATCCTTGTCAGTATATGCACATTTGTACATGCTGCTCAGGCAATCACTCAGTCATGCATCACACTGAACAAAAATCATAGGCATATCCTATTGCTGCATCCCAGAACCCAACAAGTTCCTTCCGCATCCAGTGCATGATTCCTTTCTCTCAGTACTACAGAACACTACACACCAACAAACAGTTATGGGCCAGTAGATTAGCAAATAAAAAAGTCTTACATTGTATTTCATATGGATGAAAGGTGAAGATAACGAACAGTGATCAATCTCGTAACTCCTATAAGCAATACAAAAATAGATAGTTGGGCAAAAATGAACCCCTGGACACACCAGAAGTGGGATCAGGTGTCTAGGAGGAGTATGCATCTCCTGGATATGAGGCATTAGTGTTAGTTCTGAATATTAAAGCAGTCCTAAAAAAAATCCAACAGGGTTATGAAGTTAATCCGTTCATTTGTTGTTGATAGTAAGTTGCACATATTCTATTTAGAGCAGTTCACATACCTGATAGAGCTAACATTATTGTTGACTCAATTTCTCGCCAACAGTAGCACCGTTTCAGACAGGTTGTCCCCTTCCCCAGGCACAATACCAACAACATTTCATATTTCATCCTCAGTTTGAAGTAAACTATTTGCTAGCAGCAGCTTTGTTCGAAAACACCTGTAAGGCATATCATGGCTCTATAAACCTATTTCAATTTTTGCATGCTTCAAGGTTTAAATACCCCTTAGCCACCTACTTCTGCGTTGAGAGTAAGATTTCCTGCCCATTTGTCATTAAAAGGTCTTGCCTATGCAACAGTTCGGTCATATTTGCATCAATATCCTATTATTGTAAACTTCAATGTCTCAAACATCGAACTGTTAAATTCCTGGTGCAAAACTTGTTACAGGACTTAAAACGCAAGTCTCCTAGTATGGATGGAATAAGACTGCTAATCACCAAGATCATATTAGGTCAAATGATTTCAGTTCTATCCAGTGTTTGTTCACGTTTATGAAAGCTAAAGATAACGAAAAGTGATCAATCTCATAACATCTGCAAGCAATACAAAATAGAGAGTTGGGCAAACACGGGCCCCTGGATATGCCAGATGTGGGCTCAGGTGCCTAGGAGGAGTAAGCATCCCCTGTCGACCGGTCACATTCATCGCAAGCCCTATACATGTACATGTATCTTGATTAGGTAAATGGTGTTATCCGTAGTCAAAATCAGTGTGTCAAGATAGGTCTTACAATCGATATGAAACAAGTCAAAACAGCATTTGACCCAATGACAGGTTGTATTGGCAAACCAGATTGTTATAACGACGATATAATTTGCGAAATGCTGACTTTAAACGATATTGTTGAAACCCCTGCACCATCAACTTGTTTGTCAGTAGCCTAACTCGATTAAAAAAAACTGAGCATACACAGAAACCTTATTCTTTTCATTAGCTTTCTCTATTGCATTTTTCATGGCCTCCTTAGGGCAGGAGAACTTGCAGTTTTAGGTAAGTTTCCAGATGGGGTTCTTATCATCAACGGTGTTCAAGTTGATGAAAATAGCCCCTTTCTACACTTTGCAATTCGTTATTCTAAAACGGATCAGTGTGGCAAAGGCAATGTTCTGCAATTGCACATCACAGGTGTTCTGACATGCCCAGTGGCAAATCTGCAAAGTTATTTATAAATCAAACCCAACCAATCTGACCCATTCCCTCTATCAAAATATCAGTTTACCTCTGTGCTGTCTAAATCAGTTTCTGCATTGAACTTGGATGTTAAGGGCTACAAATCCCACTCTTTTCGTATTGGAGGAAGTCAACTAGCACTAAAGGAATTCACCCCCGAAGTTATGAAGTCATCTGGAAGATGGAAATTCAATTGTTTTAAGACCTACAAAGGTACATTCGCATTCCAAAAAGTTAATAAAATCAAAATTGTCATTTCAGATCCCCAAGTTGCTTGGGTTATCTATTATCTACAGGGCTTTTACGCAAGCCATGACTAGATCTGGTGAGTGTGATTCACATTTACAAAGATTAAATGTTTCAATATGGTGGCAAGGGTACAATGGCTTGGACTTCAAAGGTCTAATAGCAAAATTAATTCTTCTTATAAGAGTTGGTCCTACCCCTAATACCATCCTCGTATTGTGTTGGTAATGAAATTGGGAAAACTGCAAACTGACAGGAAACTAAGATTCTTTGCTCTTTAGATTCAATTGCTAAGCAATCCCCTCACAAATGTACAATATGGTCACTATTCTTCCCCGCATTCATTGGTGGTATTTCGCAAGGGGTAAATAAAGCTATGGATAATACCAGAAGGAGGTTCAACTCCCTAACAAATACAGTAAGATAAGCTGGAGGGTCTTTCATCCACTACCCGGGCAATACAAAACATATCCCATTTTTTGTCGTGGAAGGGGTTCATATAAATTGGGCAACATTTTATTTCCCAATACAATCCAAGGGGGCTTAAAAGCAATTATAGACAACCGGACACAATTCTATCCACCACAACATTTAAAGCATTCGCCATTGGAAGGGTATGAAAGGGTACGGCTGTTTGACACCACTCTGGGCCCCCAACAGTCAAGTGGCGGAGCCCCCGTACATAAATGCTATAATAAAGCATTTACTTATGGAGTCTTGTATCGAATTGAGCGGCATACATCAATTTAACTCTAATTAGCTATTGGTCTGTTTTCGACCACTGCACCACCCAGGGTCACAGTTGTATATCACATAAATATTGTGACACTTGATTTATTTTCCCTTGACCTCTGCACTTTGCAGAGTCATGGTCATTTAAGACGATTGTTACATTGAACATTCTATTCTTTGAACATGACTTCTGCGTCTCCCAGGGTCAAAGTCACATAAAGTTTGATGATTTTGCATTGAAATGTTGAATGTTGTTGAGATTATCATGCAGAGCCTATTCGTTGCTTTGGAGGTCCGAACGTGGTTGTTATTAGCCGTGCCCAAGAACAACGTCACTTCCTGTATCCCGTTTAGGCAGATAACGCTTTTAAGTTTGAAAGTGAACTGTTGTCTTTGAATATTGAAAAACAACTGATCTCTTTAAATGTTGTGATGAAGATACATGTATATCATACATAAATGTGTAAACACAAAAAAGGTTCATATGATTTTATTCGATTAATGTAAATAAAAGTATAGAATTACCGGAAGTGATGTTGTTCATGGCTACCAGGACAGACAAGGGGATGAGCCAAAACGTGGTCACAAAAAAGAACTATTGAATGCTCTGAGTTGTGCGCATCGATGATGATTATTATATGGTGGATTAATGGCATAGATATTGAACTTACTGGACTAGAAAGAATTTTGAGGTGGGTAACGATAAAAGCAGAACTTCAGAGCTATTTTGAATCGACGTTTTGAGTAAAAATTCCTTTCATTCCTTGTGGGTTTTTTCAATTAGGGGTGATATGGTATAGACCCCTACTATATTATTACAGACAAAATTATCGGTTCCTGTGATTCTTTATATGTGAAAAGGAAAAGGTAACTCATTCTACAGTCAATATAAAAAGGAAAGATAAGTCATGCTACAGCCAAGTAAACAAATTCTTTAAAAAATAATATCTGTCTGCCTCATCTAAATTTTAAATATTTGGCCTGAGAAACTACATGTATTTGTTAAATGTTTTTGGTCTAAGCCTAAAGAACAAGAGCCACGAATACCCAAATATGGCCCTGTGATTTTGAGTAAAATAAAGTATCTTCATTCCAAAATTTCATCATGGTATGAAATAGCTTATACCTTCTTTTTTATAAATCCAGTGTGTTTTTTCCGCGAAAATTCACGCATATAGAAATTTTAACATGCAAAAACCATAACAGTTGTGTTATATTTGTAAAAGTTGATAATATCCAACAATATGCACCAAAAATTTGTATAACCCCCAGGCCTCGATCCAATAAATATTAATGAATTGTAAATTAGTACATTACATACTGCATAGAAGTTAAGAGGTTTTTTTTTGGATCGAGGCCTGGGGGATAAGTGAATTTTTACTTTTTATGTTCTGCAAATAACCGGAATTTCACATTCCATGCACGAAATCCGAATACTTTTCCATTCTATAGGTTTAATACAAATCGTAATATTTAAATATCATAGTTGGGGATTGTTCCATTGTCTTTTTACAAAACCAGTAATTATTCAAAGTTAATAAAATATGATTATTTCAATAAATATTATTGAAATAAAACCGGATCCGCGCCATCATCTGAATCGGGCTACGTACATCAATTGATTTTGCCCCCAAAATTTCAAATAGATTATATGCTCAATTTATGAACTTGAATATATATGTAACCATGTTAGGAATAGTTACAAAAACCTTGCACTAGTTAACAGTTTTAGTTATTTGATCAAACAATTACGAAGCTAAGTCCTCCAATCCACTCCAGATACAATCGAGATCCACCATCGTCTGCGCCGCGCCTTTACTTCCACACATTTTCTTTTTACGTTATCACACTATATATATTCTAATTATCTGAAGGCCGTTGAATTTAATAAATATCTGGCTTCACATGTTTCATCTCCGTGCATTCAGTTTTCTTGGCACTGATGAGCATGTTGAAATTGCAGTCGCAGTACATAAAAAGACTTGGAGGGCCGAGGGGTGCCTAACTCAATAAGCTACTTAGATGCGAAGATATATTGGCCTATCCCGTATTGTTAAATGATTTCTAAATTATAGTACAATATATAGGTACCAGACAAAAATTAGGCGTCCACATAACAATACAAAGGATAGACTGTAGGCTACAAGTCTCTGAGCTATCTACAACTGTTTACGTGTCAACCGATTTGGACATACGTCATCGGGTACCGTTATATTTCGACACGCAGCTATTCCGGTCTATTGCATATTTCATCCGTCAGAAATCAATATATAGAAATACATACAAATATGAATACGAAAAATATATCTAGCAATATGGATCTTGTTTTGCTTTTAAATGAAATTCATTGACAAACAGAATTACATTTGATCTAATTAGCAAAAATACAAGGCAGTTAAAAAAAAATGGATAATAATAATGAATAATTCGAAAATGAAAAAAAAAAAAAAATAATGTAAAAAGAATGTTAACGAAAATGTGTATTTTTCATTGTTTCAATTATATTTATCATTGAAAATTCAGTCTCAACAGCAAATATTCAAAACCACAAATCTTATAACGAAATAAAAAAGACAAATGGAAAAAAGAAGATATCATTAATACCGAGCGAAGCTCGGACGGGCCGAAGGCCCGTCCGCGAAGCAAGGCTCTAAAGGTAACACGTATGTAAAAGAAAAAAGTCAAAATCAGCAAAAGAAAAAGAGATAATCTCTATATACGTTCACTGAAATTTTCGTGATCCATATGGGCGCCGTCATTTATTTTTTCATTACCTGCTTCAACAGTTATTCGTGTTTTATTTTGAATGCCAATAATAGAAGACTCTGACGTGCAATTCGTAATTTAAACACTCAGTTTGTTCAAAGTGAATAGTATAATTATCATTGTAACAGGTTTTAGCAAATAAATACATATAAAACCGTAATACGACTAAATAGATGAACGAGTTCATGAGTTTCTTTGAATAAGAATATACGATAAAATTACGGTTACTTTTTTCCCCCACAATTTTGAATCCATTGGTTAATTTTTTTTAGTTTTAACCGCCTTTTCATTGCATACGGAATGTATTATTGTTGTTTATGATTGTTTGCTTTGAAAACGAAAAAGTCGAGGCAAAATGTGACGTCACGATGCACTGTTTACGTCGTCTTGCGTTTTATTTCCCGCGTTCAATGAATAGGCGGATCCCGTAAAACTGTTGTCCCCATATAAACCCCTTTAATACTGAGATGTTACTGCGTGTTTAGCGCAATGAAAATTTCATTCAAAATATATATTTTTAAATGAATCATAATCTATCGTACTTAACGGAATTATGATTACCACTTGGGACACTCCAATGACCAGTACATTCTTCGCTCGGTCCAACGGTCACACCGTATACATATTACTGATTAAAATAGAGGTGAACATATGAATCACACTCGTTCCTGAAGTAAGAGTTGATGTATTTATTTTTTAAATATATTATCCTACATAATTAAGTAAAATATTACTAAGCATTATAGAAGGAAGAACTGAACACATTATTAAACCACTGTCCTGCTTAATAGCCGTGTTTCGAGTTACTCCGGAACACAGTGTTTATTCTGTGTTTAGTCACGCCGCGTCAAAAATGTTCCACAGGGTTACTTCCGGTTTATCGTTGTTTACCTTTGTTTACCAACAGTCGACACTTCGTGTATTAGGCCTAGGCTTAATTTTGTCGATCATCATGAAATTGAAATACACATTTAATAGTTTGGGGTGTATGCGGTACATATGTGTTTATGAGCGTTTGATAAGCTACTATTGATCTACGAAATACAACGAAAGACTTCGTCAAGAACAGAAGAAGACGATCATCGTCACGATGTCGTGTAACTCACACAAGGCCCATCTGTCTAGTAACCAGAGGGGTAAAGGAAAAGAACGTATTAGACTCACTGAAACCTGTCAAACAGGTAAAATGAAAATTATGACGACATTTTATATATATATGATTAAACAAAACACAATGTGCACTGCTTCATAAAGCAGGCATTAGAGCCTGATTAGGTCCAGTACAGTCTAGGGCCTATGTGAAATAGAATTTACGTTACCAAATCTGGGCCAAAATAAGCATAAACATGTAACATATATAACCAGGTCCATTCCAAAGAATATTTCTACCTACGTAGCTATTAATAGCTACCTAGGTATTTAAAGCTACTTAAAGTAGCTACTTTTACATGTTTTTAAAGATATAAATAAATAATAATTAAGGCACATCTTTTAAACAGGTCAGTCGTTTTATGTATCATGTTGTAATATTGATCCAAAATTGTCAAATGTTTAGGATTATTAAGTTGTTACAGATTCCACATTGTAAAGTCATCATATACTTATCAAAGCTTCGACACACACAAGGTAGTGGACAGTTATCAATACAAAAGAAATTCTCTTTTCATGAAAATTCTTAAAATGACATATGATCTATACCTAGAATAGTGTTGTGATTAGTTCAAAGTACATGTATATTGTTATGTGTCATTGCACTTAAGAAATTTAATCGACACTAGCTTAATGAAGCTGTTTGAAATAGCTTTATAAAACTATATAGCTAAATATAGAGATTGTGCTGGGCCTGATAGATATAACAATACAGAGGAAATCCGTCATATGCATCAAAAGTTTGAAAAAGGTGAATTGACTTAAATATAAATTTATGAACAAAATTGAAAAAAAGAGAGAAGAAATTAGGAAGAATCTTTTGTGTTCATTTAAAACATGTTGGTTAGATTTTGAAGTTGTTTAACTCGGCTTTATACATGATGTCAGATCTCTGAATGCAAGCAAGCTCTCATATGACTACAATGTATAGGGGAAATCAGATATATGTACAATAAATATGGTAAGCTTTATTGATAAAAATCATGAAAACTCATACATTCCCAGTTTTAATATGAATTACTTCATGTATTTCCAAATAAGTTAAAAAAAATATACATGTATGTACAGTGAACAGTATTTTTAACAAATACATGAATTATAATTTCAGCATTTTTTTTTTTTTTTTTTTTTTTTTTTTTTTTTTTTTTTACATCTTTGCTTCTCAAATTGACAAAAGTCTATTATCAATATTGTGGCATCCCTCCTCTTTTTCAGGTATATGGGAACAGGATCATTTTCCATGCCTTTCACTTGAGGTCTTCAGTTTCATCATTAATCATCTGAATGTCGGTATGCCAAACTCTCATGATGTCATGCCATTACTGGATATTCCTTAACACTGGTTTATTTAAGCCACACTACCTATAACATTGCCAAAATATTAGACTGAAAATTTTCAAATACACAAGATTTGAAGCAGCAAAAGAAAAGAATTACATATGTATAACACACAAAAAAAGAAGAAATTAATTCTCACCTGGCTGATATGAACTTTTTACTCCTTTTTAGCTCCCTTTCACTGCATACCAGCCAATAACTAGCAGTCATTATATGCAGATCAGCCATTGTTATCAACCTGTGTATATATATATTGAATAAAATATGAATGAAAATGAAAATTGTTGTTCTTTGTTATTCTTTTTAAAAAATATATATACTCAATAGTATATTTCCTTACACAGTACTGAATCAAAGGGGTAGGAGAGCAAATATACAATATATAACCTGGCTTATGTTCAGCTGGTTCCATTCTTGTATACAAGTGGTTTGAGTGGAAATGTACATATCTGATGTACATGCAAAGTACCTTGATTGCACAGGCAATATGCATCACTTGTGTTCGAATTTACTATTAAAGAGTACTCTTTAATAGTAAATTCGACCCCAAGCGATGCATATTGCCTGTGCTTGATTGGTATTAAAAGTTGGAGAAAAGATCAATGTTCTTTAATATAATTTAAAAGTTTGCAGTGAATGAACCATCGGTATGGAGCTTGAATATATGATCATGCAAATTCTAGTATAGATCCGTAGGGATATATTATCTAGTGTTCTCATATTTTATTTAATTGGCAGATATTATATATGCCCCCCTTCCCCTTCACACTCCCTTGTGAAATTGCTGCGTAATTTTTATGAGCCTGAACCATGAGTTCATAATTGAAATTCTCTATTTAATGTCACATGAACACCGTTGTAAAATACATTACTGCTCAGATGTGGATGAGGGTACAAGTATACCTATTCTTAAGATTGACAAGATTTTGCACAGTCTATATTATATTTTTAAGAGTCAGTACAAACCTCTTGGTTTTCCTAAAAGTTAATATAAGCAAACTGGCTAGAACAATGATGTTTCTTTGTTGGTTCAGCTTTCACGGAATGTAATTATCGCGGTGGGCGGTAAATCTAGTACTGCCGACTCCCGACTGTCCCGGATTGCGATGTTTTATAGAAAACCGAAAACGGACATTCTTCATTCTATGCATGATTTTACGAAGAGAATGGTGTTTTTTAAACGATATTAAACAAATCTTTGTATCTAACAAGAAGTATTGTTTTCTTTTTCACAGTTATTATACTTATATATACAGGTATTTATGATCAAAGCATGGTACAATCTAAAATAGCGATCACATGTTTGATATGTGCAATTATCACCTCATCCGCGTCAGTGATATCGACAAGAAAGATAAAATTTAATCAGGATTATTCCAGTGACTGTACATTACGACGGCGTATTCGCGCCAATTTACCTAGCAGAAAAAATAAAAATAAATCGTTTCTACGATTTAAAAAGTCGTTTCTACGATTTAGAAAGTCGTTTCTACGATTTATTAAATCGTTTCTACGATTTAAAAAGTCGTTTCTACGATTTAGAAAGTCGTTTCTACGATTTAGAAAGTCGTTTCTACGATTTATTAAAACGTAGAAACGACTTTTTAAATCGTAGAAACGACTTTTAAAATCGTTTCTACGATTTAATAAATCGTAGAAACGACTTACTAAATCGTAGAAACGACTTATTAAATCGTTTCTACGATTTAATAAATCGTTTGTACGATTTTCTAAATCGTTTAAACTTTTTTTAATCGTTTCTACGGTTTTGTAAATCGTAGAAACGACTTTTTAAATCGTTTCTACGATTTTCTAAATCGTAGAAACGATTTTCTAAATCTAAAGGCATGCTTAAAAATAGCAGAAAAGGATGTACAAAACTAGTACTTATTGTAACGGGGACCGTTACAGATGTTCCCCAAACATAACCCCATTTAGTAAGTGGTGACATCTATTTCAGTACAAGTTGTTTTGACCATTACAAACTGTGTAGCGTGTGAATATATAACTATCTTATAACGTTCAGTCCATTTCATACTAGTTCAAATCAGTTATAAAGATCTGAGAGTTTTGTGCATGTGCACGTACGTGCATATAAATAATTCGACCATCTCGATACATTAGAAGTTTTACTATATGAGTACAAGAGAAGTTTCACAATTGTTCAATGAAAAACGAGAAATTAACGGCAACTCAAAACTACAAAGACCGAAATCAATGCACGTGCATACACGTGCGCGTGAGTATCACACAGCAATTTTGTTGATGCTATTCAATAGACATTTGAACAATATACTTACTATATGAATTTGGTATCGATTGCTTCACTCATAGGAAAGTTATTGGGATTTCAAAATCGTCCAATTAGAATTAAGCGCACGTGCACGCGCGTGCAGGCAAGTGATTTTGAGACTATTAATAAATTGAGAGGCCCAAAACATACCTGCAACCTAATTTTCAAACCTATTCATTGCAATCTCAAAATGTTATACACCAATACTTAAATTTAGACGTCAAAAATTACAATGCACGCGCATTCACTCGCACGCGATTTTGATAATGGAAAATTTGTTGACACCATTTCATAGACATTTATATCATAGATCCTCAGGGTAAATTTGAATTCATTTCAGCTTTTAATTCAATAGTTATGACCATTTTAGTACCCAAAAAATGAAAGAAAAGATATGCACGTGCAATATTAAAATCAAATTTTACAAAAATAAATCAATTCATCTTTTCTAGTGACTGAAATTCATCTATATTAAAGCTCTGAAATTGTTAAAAATCACAGATTTTTTAATTTTCAAGATATCATATGATGTAATAAAAATCAAATATTTTATCATTTTTTAAATTCAGGTTCAAAGTTTCTTGCTTTCCCAACAAAACCATAATATTTTCTGTTATTGTCAAAAATTGATTGCCGTATCTTTTATGTTAATCTAATTATTTTGTAATTATTTTTTGCGAAAATTAAAAACAGAACTTTATTTTGACTTTAAAAATATAACAAATCAGGTAATATGTTAAATGGATTTCTTCATAGACATTCTGTAACACGTGTAATTAAATTCAGAAATTAAAAAAAAAAAAAAAAAAAAAAAAAAAAAATAAGGGCTCTGAGGTAGAACCACGTCCACGTCGTAGAGCCTGGAAACACATAATTTATGTGGCTAAGAGTTCTGCCATAATTTAGAGAGACAAAACAATGCCTAATAATGAGAAATTTTATTAATTAAAAATACTTTGCATTTTAATGGTATCTCGAATTAATGGAACTTTGTTGACAATACAGCAGTTCTTACACAGAAGAAGAGTTTTTTTTTTTTTTTTTTTTTTTTTTTTGGTCCACTTTCATTAAGATGTACAGTCACTGGAATAATCCTGATTCTTGTCGATATCACTGACGCGGATGAGGTGATAATTGCACATATCAAACATGTGATCGCTATTTTAGATTGTACCATGCTTTGATCATAAATACCTGTATATATAAGTATAATAACTGTGATAAAGAAAACAATACTTCTTGTTAGATACAAAGATTTGTTTAATATCGTTTAAAAAACACCATTCTCTTCGTAAAATCATGCATAGAATGAAGAATGTCCGTTTTCGGTTTTGGCATTTAAAACACAGTACTAGATTTACCGCTTTTGAGTATGCTGCATCTCCAGTTTAAGTATTTATACCTATTAATATTGTTGTTTTTTTAATTGTATGAATCAGTTTGGACATAAAGATTGTTCCCAAGAAATATGAAGTTATTCTGTTAGTCGGTTTTAATATAATCTATAAAACATCGCAATCCGGGACAGTCGGGAGTCGGCAGTACTAGATTTACCGCCCACCAATTATCGCACTCAATTTCGGCTGCTCGTGGTTTTCTACACAAATGACGCCATCGTTTCCTCTGCGTGAACGCTTTTCCCGGGTTTGGGAAAAGGTGAACTTTGACATCTTCCCAAGTAAATATATATCCCTTGCTATCCTTTATCTGATTTGCGACAGTTTGTGCACACATACACACACACTCATCATAAACGTAACTCCCTATATAGCAAAACACAAATACAAGTGTGAAACATAGGATTAAAATGTTTACTCACTGTAAGAAGGAGACAAACAGAGAAAGAAGAAAGAGATGTACGAGTATACTATATAGGTGTGTGTTTTAATATAGAATTAACATAGACAGATTTAAATATTTACAATATTATAATTAAATTGCACTGGATAGTGTTTTTGAAGAAAGAGATGTACGAGTATACTATATAGGTGTGTGTTTTAATATAGAATTAACATAGACAGATTTAAATATTTACAATATTATAATTAAATTGCACTGAATAGTGTTTTGGTTTCACTGTAGCAAAGTGCGTCTGAAATAACGCCGCTGTCCAAAGCCTGGCTATTACTGTTTTCGGCGTGTGTACATGTACATGCGGGATAATAACACCCCGAAACAAATAATAAAAATAAAAACCCGCAAACTTATAAAAGATTGTTAAAAGAAGTGATCAATATGCAACATAAACTAAATGTAATATTGAAACGCACATACATAGGTCAATAGATCTTATTCGTAAGTCAACGGTTGGATCCACCGTGTTTTCGTGTACATTTTAAGATCCCCCCCCCCCCCTAAATTTTTTTATCGGTATGTGCAATAAATGGTTATACAGTTAAAATATTGGAATTGGGTTATTCTTTATGTCATACATGTACTTAAATAACAAAGCTAAGTAAAGAGGTACTGAATTAATATTACTTTAAAACTGTTGAATGGTTGCATATATAAAGTGGCACTTCACCTACAGCTAGTGATGTCTAAATATGGTGAAAATTTTTCAACAGGATGTAAAACAAATGAACAATCAATCAACATATGTATCACGTGAATGACTGTAATATTTGCTTCATTTGTTCTTGTTTCATTTAAGCATACAACATCATACTGGCATAGGGAATTATGGAGTGATAATCAACTAAGACCATAATTCACACATGCAATTTTTTATCATTTTCCCTTGTCACTCACATCCACATCTTGAATCGATATTATAACGTCACTAATCTCGCGATAGTTGTCCTAAAATTCCTGGGTGTGCGCGTTAGCGCTGCATGCGGCTGTGAGTCTCTTGTGATTAGTGAGTGGTGAGGTCGTCTGCAGGCCGTATATATTCCATTTTATCAGGACTGTTGCGAATCCGCAATTATATTCAATATTTTCAATTATTTTCATCCTTTCTAGTTATTCTGATTTTTTTGATTTTTTTTTTTACTAATTTTTATTCTGTTTGCTATATAGAGTATTTTTATTATCAAAATATCATTTGTCGTTTATATATCTAGTTTTTAGTAAATATATATATATAAAGCACAAACAAACAATTATAACACCCAACCTTACGTTTACCCCTAGGATCTAAACGATACATGTGAAAATCAATTAATCGTTGTGGCCGAGTGGACTTACGCACTGGTTTGACAATCTTGCTAGGCGGTGGGTGCCGTACGTCGCTGGTTCGACCCCGGGCTGGGGCGAAAATTTTCTATATATATATATTTACTTACCTATTTACTGGTACATACTTCACAAGCATTGGGTGTGTTCTACTGTAAATATGTGTCACGGTGTTTGTTTAATGTTTATCAAATGTGTGATCTGTGAAGGTGATCCATGGGTGCATTCAAGGAAACAACAGTTCCCGCCACAAGGACTGCCTTCATAGCGGCTGTTTCAGGGATAAATGTAAAGGGGGCAGCAACGACATATAATGTATCAATCCTACACGTACTTACTTCTCTTTTTTCTTTTCATTTAAACTCTTTCTTACGAAGGTCACTGTAATTTGCATGTGGTGGATTTTTCTTGTTCACGAGTTTCCACGGAGCTGACTTCCACTCTTCGTAGCTTATTTTGCTTCGATGGGAACATGGAAGGGATGTGAAAAGCTTATGTTCTACTGAATAATGAAAATTGATAATTTGTCACCTTTCCAGTATTTGGGAATATATATACCTTTTGTAAGAAATGTTTTGTTTAAATTTTACATCATATTATCATATGATCGAGAAATTTTGTCATTGGGTGATTTTTATGCGCGTTTTATCAATACAATATTCAGTGAGAACACAGTGTAAACCTATATTGATAATTAAGGTATTTTGATACGCATATTGACATAAGGTGTGTAATATGAGAGTGTCTAATTTCCAGTGTTTAAGTTCTTAAAAGGTAACATTTTTACTTCTTTTTTTTTTTTTTTAGATGAAATGCTTTACACGTCGCTTCGTGTCATATCATTTTAAAGTATTGTTTATCTATAGTGATCAAGATATAAATGTCTTCGTTATTATATTATTATCCAGATGAATCAAAGTTAATACATTTTTAGAGTCACTTTACAATTTTAACGGTTCTCTAAAATCTAGTGCATACAATAATGACACCAAGACACAAGTACACAATAATGTTTTCTTCTTCATGTTTTAAGACACTGTGTGTTGTGGTCCGATTTAAACCAGCTATATAGATAACCTATATGTCATCTCGTATCCTTTGATACAGATACAATCCGTAAATCACAAGTTCTATTCAAATGCTACCGCTAAACTTCATTTTTGAAGTGTGTATACCACTTTGTAAATTGTCCACTTCCCTCTCTAACCAAAGTAGTTACATTTTTATTTGATTGTCTTGCGTATGAAATTTAGACAAAATATTCTAGGATTGCATGGAGAGATACAAATGCTTCTTTTACTTAATCCAATTAATCTTAAAACAGAAAAAAAAAATGTTCAGAGAATGTGTAAGGTACAAAGAAACGTCTATCTTTTCCCATTTGTTTTTTAGCATTACTTCAGAACACGATTTCAGCATCAAACTGTTGACCACACCTCCCAGTCTGACGTATTAGTATTCACAAACACGATCATGATTACTCCGCGACCTCTATCCCCCTATGCTGATGTGCTCGGCAATGTGATGAATACGCAGAGTGTGAGCGCATCACAAAATGAACAAACACAAAGGGGCCATCGTGGTATCAGTGGTACTGGGATTCATAGTGTATTTGTCATTGATTTCACGGGAAAACGAAACATTTAAGGTATTTTATGAGCCAGTAAGTAAATTTATTCATATTTCATTATTTTGAAGGTAGTGATACGTGTGTTTAGCAGATTTAGAAAGTTGTTTACTACTTTATTAAATACAGAATCTATATGTGTTTGAAAGGAAGTAAAAGATGCATAATTTCAGACCAAAAACGATCTAACAAAATATTTCCTTACGATCATGTTATTCAACCACAGAACCAAAGTACATAATGAAGTGTTAATTTGCCAATGATCTTATTATTGTGTGTTTTGTGATGTGGGTATTGTAGTCACTGCTGTCTCATAACTCACAACTTTTACGGAGATGAAAAATAGTCATACACGAGTTAGTCTATAGATCCTTTGAATTTACAATCATTAGATATCGTATATAGACATATGTAGACACTCGGGGAGGAGGGTGGGGGGTGTGATTCGGAATTATGAGGGATCCATGAAAAACATCGCCCAATATGTGTTGTTTGGTTTTTTTTCAAGGACCCCATATGTTTTCGTATTACTCCTCAAAGTATATACGATGATTTTACATATACATTAATTAAAAGACATACATATTAATATTATTCATTCTTCATGCATATATATTTGTGAGATACTTTATCAAATGTGCAACAATGAAAAAATTGCTGCAACATTCAAACCAACAATTATGAGATAAAAAACAAGTTTTCAAGAAACTGTAAATTAAAAAAAAAAAAATCATTGATTTTGTTAATAGTACTTTAAAATGTTATACATATAACGTCATAATATGCGCTGTCTAATTTCAAGAGAGGGTGTAAGTATTCTCATGACGTCATAGTAGACATGTTATAAGTAAACAACGTAGAAGGGACATATTGACAATATATCAGATTAGTAAGGGGCATAAATAATATCGTTGTATAGTTTAAATTAAAGATTTTTATTAGAGGAAGGAAAATATGCAGGCTAGTATACATGCACAAACATATTATTGCGAATTCAGCTGTGCAATTTGGATTTACATTAAGATGAGGAAGTCCCAGCCAAGTCAAGCAACAATGTAAAACGGTCAATAATCCATGAAATGCACCAATAAAAAGACTTTTTGAAGGATTTCAATTTTGGGTAATGCTTTTTTTAAATTGAATTTTGAAGTATAGATTTGTGAATAATGCAAAAATAAAAGTAGTTTTGTAGGAACTTTGGTGGTTAATATGGACTTCATCAATGTTCAATTTTCGTGGAATTCGTGGGTACCCCTCACCCACGAATTTACACCCTCAACGAATAAAGACATTCCAGAGTTATCTTTCTTACAAATATATAAATCCACGAAATTACATCCCCATGACCCCGTAAAAATTCTTCAATTCACGAAAATTGGCCTCCACGAATTTAAATGATTCTACAGTATCCCATATCCTTAAATTCTGACATCCGCAATACGGAAAAGGTAGTTTTATCTTTTTTACATTATATATATATAGATTAGATAGATAGATACACTGACATTTGCATTAAAAATTTTCATAACATGTTTTGAGATTATGATTGAGTGTCACAAAATATCCTAAATTGTGATGACTCCCTTCATTCTTCCCGAATTCATGTGCAGCAAACGATTTTGGTCATGAAACAATCGATGGGGAATATTTGGCTTGTTTTGTAAATTGTAGGCTTCACACTGCGACTAGTGCCCTTCTGAGTCTCTTGGCACGAGAGTCTATGGATTTCTCAGAACAAACTGGCTGTCAGTTTCTGGGGGGTTTCCCCAAATTACAATGCCCTCATATCTGTAGACATCACTTTCTATCTTTAGTTTATCATATGTCTTTGGCAGGATAATGAAAAGAGTTGCTTAAAAGAAAATGATATATACTATGTACATCTGTAATGGGATGAATCATTGAATTACTGTAGTGACAGAAACAAGTTCTACTTTTGAAAGATTCCCCGACTACTTGCATTTGAGACTCCGACGATACATGATCCCAGTGAATGCTGAGAAATGTGAAATGTAGAAATATCTGCTCCACAGACTGTTTGTTTTACGTCCCTTCGAGCATGTTCCACTCATACTGAGACGTCAACAGCTGTAGGTCAAGGTCAACAAATACAATGTAGTTAGGGTCGTAGCAATGACGAATTTTTATCGTGACAGTCTCTACCTTTGTCATCATTTAGGCATTCACAAATTAGATGATATTTGGCATATATATACGTGTATTTGTGTAAGTTATGAAATATCACTTTAATTATTCCCTTTTTTAAAAGAGAGTACTAACATTTTTATCTCCTGTAGAACAAAATGAATTAATAAAAAAATAATGTTTTTAAAACTATGGGAAGAAGTCGTGACTTAATCTCAGCGAGATTCGTCGAGGCTGAATATTTGGACTGACGCCTCTTCCGAATCTCAGACCAGTGTCACATAAAGTGATTCGGGAAATTTTGCCTGAACTTCGGCCGCTTGTTGCGATTAAAATGGGTTAAATTGAATTTCTTGCCCGCTTCAACTTTTCGCCTCAGACATCCTATTAACTCCCTATCACAATGAAACATGCATTTCTTACCTTTACAAGGTGTAAATCCCACAGTAATTCAAGTTGGCTATTTTCGAAGCCATTGCAAACGGCCACCATTTCATATTTTACCTTCTCAACACTGAAGAGTTCCGATAGTTTAGGACGCCTTCTAATAGATTGATTAAATATTACACAGTTTTCTTTTTATTGCTTTTAATTTTTATGCTTAAATGCTTTGTACAAAGTAATTGTCAACCAGTAAGTTCTGTATTTTCAATCATAGTACAAATTGTCATGAAGTAGTATATCGGAACTCTTCAGTGTTGAGAAGGTAAAATATGAAATGGTGTTGATCTTCACCGCTTGGATGCGGCCACTCAAGTAAGACTGTACCCAACGGAGTGCTGTGTCCGTCAATCCAGCTTCCTCATGTAGTCTCTCCAGCAAGAGGGTATGATCGATGGTATCAAATGCCGCACTTAGGTCAAGAAGGTCCAGGAGCATAGCGTCACCTTCATCCAGTACTGCTTCTACGTCTGCTTTTATTCGCAGGATGGCTGTCTCAGTGCTGGTACCGGTCTTATAAGCTGACTGCAGATCATCATGTAGACCATTCCTGGTGAGATGGCTATTAAGCTGCTGTGCAACAACACGCTCGATGACCTTGCTGATGAATGGGATATTTGATACTGGTCTATAGTTACTAAAAGTTCTTATATCAAGTCCAGGCTTTTTCAGACGTGGTGTAATAAGTGCACGTTTCAGCTCATTTGGAAAGACCCCGGTTGAAAGTGATGTATTTACCAGCTCAGTAATGGTCGGTAGCACCACAGAGAAAACAGTGTTGTTCTTCAAGAGCGCAGTGGGGATGGCATCCAGTGAGCAGGTCTTATTAGCACAGCTCCTGATGACCTTGTCCACTTCTTCCTGCGTCTGGATCTTGAAGAAACCAAGATGAGGCACTGATTTGTCCAGGTCTGGAGAAGCTGTATTGTCATGGAGATCTGAGGCATCGAGACCCTGTCTGATCTTTTCAACTTTGCTGTAGAAAAACTGCACAAAATCGTCAGCAAGGGTCTGGTCACTGGTAGCCGATGGTAAGAGAGTCCCTGCATTATAATTCACCAGACTGCTAATAACTCTAAAAGTCTCTTTACTGTCCGCTGTGATGAGCTTTTCTTGATAATAGCTGGACTTGGAGGAGTTGATCATATGCACCACAGCTCGGGTCTGCTCCGCAAGCATCTGTCTATGCACCCCAAGGCCTGAGCTCATGGCTTTACGCTCCAACTGTCTCCTCCGTTGTCTGGATTCATGGATTGAGTCATTGTACCACGGTTTGAGGGAGTCGCCTTTGATGGTGATGGTTCGAAGGGGTGCAATGCTGTCCAGAATCAAAAATCATTATGATTTTCCCCAAACTTTTCTAGACCAATCAGATTCGAGTATTTTACATGAAAGTATGATAAATTGGAAATAACATGTTAATCCGGTAAATGACTTATGCGTGATTATTATATTTACGTGATTATATCATTATAATGATCTATAAGCTATATGATGTGGTGAAAGAATCAACTCTAAAATATGCACTTCCCAAAACGACATGGTAGCAGAATTCTGGATTCGACAGAAGACATTATTTTACTGGATAAGAATCTACTCCATTAGAAAAGAGTTTCGTGCTAATAGATAAATATGGCTCATCTCCATTCTAGTGGTTGTAACTGTATAACATCTGGCAAGGAAGTTAAAGTGGCCGCTTGAAAAGTACATGTACTACCTAGAAACCCTTACAAACAAAGATACATCGCTGGATCCAGTAAGTGTTCTACTAAGCCTCTATCTTTTCTCCTCACGAAAATATTAACAGCTGTGAAGGAGAAACTTCAAACTTACTGTGCGACTACATATGCCAGAAGTTGTGTTAATCAAATGTGGATTCTAAAAAATTCTAAAGAACTTTTAGTAAACTTGAAATCGCAAAACTTTTCCCAAATCAATAACATAAAAAACCCTATGACTTTTCAACACTATACATGACCATTTCTCACGATAAATTAAAGACTAGACTTTTTGACATCATAGACAGTTGCTTCTTCAACAAAAATGGAAAATCTAGTGATCAGTCATCCAAAAACTTACTTTGTTAAACACCACTCTGATTCCACGCACAAGTACTCTGAAGTTGAAATAAAAAATATGCTAGAGTTCCTCATGGACAATATCTTCGTGGTCTTTGGTGATCAGGTCTTCCAACAGTTTGTTGGAATTCCCATGGGCACGAATTGTTCTCCTTTGTTAGCTGACCTGTTTCTATATTCATATGAAGCAGAATTTATTCAAAAACTTGTACGCGAGAAGAAGAAATCTCTTGCTGTGGCCTTCAATTCGACGTTTAGATATATTGACGACGCTTTGTCTATTAACAATGATAACTTTCATATGTCGATTCGATATATCCCTCTGAGGTCGAAATAAAAGATACCACAGAGTCGTCCACTTCTGCTTCATACGTATATATTTTATTGAAAGTAGACATTAACAGCAAACTGACAACTCAACTGTATGACAAACGGGATGATTTCAGCTTCTCCATCGTCAACTTCCCATATTTATGTAGTAATATTCCATTATCACCTGCATATTGTGTTTATATCTCTCAACTGATTCGATACGCAAGAGCTTGTTCTGCGTATAGTCAGTTTTTAAATCGAGGCAAGCTACTGACAAACAAGTTGATGGTACAGGGGTTTCAATAGTCTTGATTGAAGTCAGCATTTTGCAAATTCTATGGTCGTTATAACGATCTAGTTCGTCGTTTTTTCGTGGTGTGTGATATTTGTTTATGTAATATATGTATCTTGATAAAGACGCGGGTTGCGTCGAAAATTTGAGTTTTAAATAATCAACAGTGTCGTGGCCTTATCAGTGCTTTTTATAAATTTCATTACTAAATTTCATTACTGGCCTTGTATCTTCTCAGATCCGACACTTTAAGAAAGTAGGGTGTTGTTGTGTTTTCGTGATAGATAGATAGATAGATAGATAGATAGATATAGGTAAAAAGTAAAAAAAAAGATACACGAAGACGTTTAGTATATATATTAGTATCTTAACTAGTCTGTTATTTTCCGATTACCATGGTTATATATAGAGATGCTGACTCTGATAAATGTTGCAATTGAACATCATGAAAAAAGATTAATGTCAATATCATAGGATGAATTTGATACACCACTCAGCAAAATGTGTGAACCATGCATTTCACTTTTTTTTTTTTTTATCTTTTATTTATTCTTTTTTTTGGGGAGGGGGGGTTAATCATATCTGCATATTTTTAAGCTGTACTCATTTTTGCACTAAAAAGGGATCATTAGGAATGTGAGCATCTTCACCATTTAAGTTCTACAAAATCGGACATTTTACCATCAAAGGTTATGACTTATATATTCCATTATCACCTGCATATGGTGTTTATGTCTCTCAACTGATTCGATACACAAGAGGTTGTTCTGCGTATGATCAGTTTGTAAAATCGATGCAGGCTACTGACAAACAAGTTGGTGTTTCAGGGATTTCAACAATCTTGATTAAAGTAAGCATTTCGTAAATTCTATGGTCGTTTTTCCAATAAAACTTGCCATTGGGCCAAATGCTGTCTGACATGTTTAATATCAATTGGTTAGGCCGTTCTTGGCACAGTGATTTTGACTACGGAATGTTCCGTTTACCTGATCAAGACATAAGGCTCACAGCGGGTGTGACCGGTCAACAAAGGATGCTTACTCCTCCTAGGCACCTGATCCCACCTCTGGTATGTCCAGGGGTTCGTGTTTGTCCAACTCTTTATTTTGTATTCCTTAAATGAGTTATGAGATTGATCACTGCTCGTTATCTTCACCTTTCATGAAAGCTTCCTGACATAGTGCAGATCTTTTCAAAGTAAGACCCCCGAGGGTAGGGTGGAAATCAAAGTTTTACATAAAGACATAATGGGGAAATTTTAAAAATCTTCTTAAGAACTACTTGGCCAGAAAATTTGAAATTTGTCAGATGTTAGAGGTGAAGTATGTAGTACAGTGTAAACGAAACCCAGACAGATGATTTTGATTAGATGGATGCAAAACAAAACTAAAAGTATAGCATGCAGGGCTAAACTATTTCAAACAAAAGCATGAAATATTCCTAAGCATGCAAAGATAAATAAATGTGCACTAAACACTAAGAAGATGAGTGACTTCAAAATCACGTATACGCGAAAAACGCACAAAATAACAGTCTCCATTGTGAACTGAGTAAAATATGTTAATACATGTTCAGGTGTAATATGTTTTGTAAATGAAAATATGGAGACTTGACCCACTCTATGAAAAAAACTTACTTCTTGTGTATAACTTTTGCCATATTATCAAGAAAATTTCTATGTCCACGACGGTAGACTTTAGATAGGTTGAAATTCGGCAAATTTTTATAGGATGGATAGTTGAGGTGGTATAGCAGCATTCTCACTGAAGGTTTGGACAGGCTCAGATTGCATATCTGTAGTTCGAATGCCAATTTTTCCTACCTATTTTTTTCTTATGAATTATTAGACTTCCCATAATTATTTGTGTCTGGCATTTTATGCTAAGTTTATGCAGTCTTAATGACGATCACAAGTATTAGATTACAACATGCAGCTAGTGAATAGATGTAAACAAGTATGTGGCCTCTTGTGAAGTATGGGTGTTGTTTATGTAAACGACAACTTATAGGAAAGTTAAAGAGAACAATTTCAAATATGCGTAAGAAGTTACTTGAAGAGATTATGACAAAAAACAGTGCGACATTTAACTCCGGACACGACAAAAGTCCGGAGTTTCGCCAACCCTTTTATTAAGGATACAAATAAACCCTTTACAAAAAAAGATGGGATTTTATGTCCACAAGACATGCACCAACATTTACACTTGTAACTATTGTAGTTTTTAAGATATTTCACCTGAAATCAAAAAATCCCATGGGATTTTGGAGGGATTTTTAATCCCACTTGGGGGATTTTCACTCCCACCAAAAATCCCATGGGAGAAAAAATATAATTTCTCCCATAGGATTTTAACTCCCGTATTTAAATTTAAAATGGGATACAATGTCCCATAGGAGGAAATGTCCCATAATGAACATGAAATGGCAGTGAATATCCTATTTGAGCATGAATGGGAATAAATATCCCAAATAAAACACAGGATGGGGACTTTTATCCCATGAATACAGTAATAAAGCAGAAAATTGTATCTTAAAGAGTGTTGTTTGTCATGATTCTTAAGAATGTACTTGCAAGCTAAGGAATGACATTAACTTTATATCTAGTAATTACACTCCTAAATTATGTAGACCTATACATGTGTTAATGGATAAATGTCTAAACAACATGAGAAATTAAATTATATTAGAGCTCTGCATTACTAAACTCTTTCCCATGCAATTTTAAATGTATACATATAACCCTATCACAAAAATATCAGAATAAAATTGAACGGTATTAAATTATGCAGTTAGAACACTAACTTATTTACATGCAGCTGTTCATATTCACTATTGACAACCCTTTACAGGTCGTCAGGTGTGAATATTCACAGGAACCGGTATTTTTGTCTGTAATAATAATAGTACGCCTTATGGTACCATCCCCAATGAAAAAAATAACCCAAAAGGAATGGCACCATTTCTTACTCAAAACTTCGCTTCAAAATAATTCGAAAATTCTGCTTTTATCGTCACCCACCCCAATTGTCATTCTGATTCAGTAATCCCAGTGCTTTTATTAGGGGTGTGTGGTATATACCCCTACTCTTATCATTATGTACAGGCTAAATTATCGGTTCCTCTGATATGTTGTGGAATTTTGGAATAGCCTAGCTTACAGTTACAATTTGTTTACAATATATTAAAATTAGTGTTAATTAAGTGCTTACGGTGAAATCTGCTACTGCTAGATGATGCTAAGTTGTTTCGTGAACCGAATCAGACATCTCCAACAAGATTCTCGAAGATTTAACAACACAAGAATCATTTTACAAAATGCATGCTTCGGTCCATCATTCTCCCTCTGACAATCACATTCATTCTGAAGTCAAAGTACTTTCTCCTATACCTTAAGCGTCAAAAAGACTTTGACAGGTAAATACGAATAAACGGTTAACAGACATCTCGACCTTAAGAAAGTTCAGTCCTGGATGTTCTAGTCCAAAAAGAAGTATGACCCAATCTTATGCATTAATTTATTAAATTTCCGGTTGAGCAACACCCAAATCCTCTAGAGACATTGTTTACAGTTATATGACATTACCTAAATGTGTGACACAATATTAATCCACACCTGCTCAAAGGGGCATAAGCACCGAGCATAGACCTAAATTTTGCAGCCCTTCACTGGCAATGGTGACGTCTCCATACAAGTGAAAAATTCTCAAGCAGGACGTTTACGTTTTTGTTTTTTCTTTTGAAAATTTTGTTTTCATTTTTTTTTTAATGTTAAACATGAAAAGTATGACTAAATCTGTGTTGACAGCCAAAATTTTAACCTTCTGGATGCAGGAATAAAAGCAATATTTTAGCCTTCATTCTGCGTTATGTAAACAAAGACTGGAGTCTTTTTATGTTTACATTTAAGGTGGCTCACTACACCGGGAAATAGTTTCTCAAATCAGCACAAATTGATTTAATATTTTAAAAAAGATCCAGAAGATATACAATAAGTGTGTATTTCAACACATGAACAAAAGACTGGTGGATTTGAGCTCAAGATCTGTAGTTCACCAGCCCAATGCTCTCTCTCTCTCTCTCTCTCTCTCTCTCTCTGTCTGTCTGTCTCTTGTCCAATGCTTTATTAATTAACCACTTAGCTACCGTGTTATAGACGAATAAATCGATCGATACAAATACTTTCCCAAAACATTTAAATCGCCATCTTGTAACATAGTGTCATAAAGCTTTAGTGTAGTGAGTACCTTAACAAACCAGTGAAATGTTTAATTTTGTAATTGAATTTTCAAAGCATCTTTACTTTTGCACATGCAATTTTACAAAGATTATTCAATAAAGGGTAAAAAAAACAACACTTAAAAATACTTGTTTTTGATCCACTGTAGATTTTAGGAAAATATTAGATTCCTGGGTCAGAGAAATCTAGACATCATTAAATGATAATGAAGTATTGTAAAAAAAAAATTCAAGACTCTCCAATATTGTTTGCAACTAGGAGAAATGGTCACAAGCTATTTTACACCCGCATCCCTCTTGGATCGAACCACTATAACTTTTAGGATAACAATAAATCCTCTCCCAACAATGTGCACATCTGCAAATGGCAATGAAGCATTGTACAAAGTTTCAAGTTTATCAGATAATCCATACAGGAGGAGAAGCATTTTAATGCACAATTTAAGACTTTGTGACAGACAGACTTACAGATATGGACAGAAAGTACAAAAACCATATAATTATATGAAATGAATTTGCATGTAAAAAGTACATGAAGTGCACAATTATGATTTAAATGTAATTATCATTTTTATTAGGAATTTTGATGTCTCCTCTTTTTGCAAACAATATACACATCTATATATGAAGATGAGATATATAATGAGGATATAAAACACTTCTAACAAAAATGTAAACAAATATGTGCAATGCGAGTTTGAAAATATGTATGTCTTAAAAAGTGATTGACTAGATATCAGGAAGCACTTTGCAAGCTCACTCCATGTTACTGTGCTACAACTAACTGAAATTCACTACATTATCCAAAATCCACCCCAAAAGAACCAAAACCTACCAACATTAAATACCAATATATATCCATGTGAGGTCAAGGTTTCAGGAGTGAAACAATGTGTTTTTTAAACTTTAAATCTCATTATGTTTTACTTTTGTAGGATATTCATAATGTTGAAATTGATTTAAAGCAATCAATTTTCAATTGGAGATACAAGGTACATGTATGCACATAAATGTACCACCCTGAATCTCATATCATACATGTACCTTATTTTATAGCTGGCAAAATTATGAAATGAAATTTAATGTCACCACAGAATTTATAATTTCCGTTTCTTTCTCTCAATTCACATGGAGACCTCCTTTTTTAGAGTCTTATTTTCTTTTACTTGAATGTTCTAAATTGAAATCTAAGGAATAATAATCTTGGAAGAAAAATCTACATGAAAATATTTTCTACTTTGAGAAACAAAATGACAAACATAACTGTTTTAAATGTAAGTCAGAAATAGAAAAATAATTCAATTTATTGCACTTACATATGTAATTGAAAGAAAATTCCTTTGAGTACATTATTTTAGAATGAAAATAAGATTGATTAATATTCAAAAAAGTATTTCAATTTCTTCAAAACTTCAATCTTCAGATGATTTTCCATCCATTGACACCCCAAATGTATGATCACACACATTCAGCAGGAACATCTGTTCCTCAAATCTCCTTCACATAACACTTGACTACTTTTGAAATGCAATTTAAGTCTTTTTAGAAATTAACAAAGATGAGTGTACAGATTCATACCCTAGCTGTTGATGATTGCTAAAACTGATCACTACTCAAAACTCTGAAACAAATCTTTCTGGATTTTTTTGTATTTCACACACACACGCACACATACACGTACATGCATACACACATCAAAAATATCAACAAGACACTGACCTTACCAGTCACCTGAGTTATTTAGTTAAAAGTATTACTAACCTCAATATGAATGAAATCTATATAATACAGTAACTTTTCTTGCTCTAGGCATGCATTTACATGCTAAATTCTAATATTCAGTAGAAGTATAATATAAGGTGTAATTCATTCCCCCAAAATCATCTATACTGATGAAACATTTTACAATTATAAACTTGATATACACTTTTAACACTATTTGGATCTGACCTTGAATCAGAACCCTGGAGTTGCAAGTGTCACAATTTTTGTACATCTCTTTCTGTTTTTCTTGACAATGCATCCATCATTTATAATATTCTAGTGTCAACAAAATTAAAGAAGGATTCTTTTAAATCATAAAGACATGTAATTACTATGACCATTTTGGTTCCATCTATTTTAAAGCTAGTATCAAAACCTTTAGATTCTAACATGTATATATAAACTGCGTTTTTAATTATCAAATACCAAAAAAAAAAAAAAAAAAACCCACCCAAACACCAACCAACTTTTAGCTATTGATCTTAATCATAGTGTTTTATTTTGATAATTTAATTTACAGATACATGTATAAGTTGTCATAATGTCATTTAATTCTATTTTATTGTTGCATTTCCTCTTCTTGCCCTTGTAAAACACCTTAGAGTAATAAACTGTTTTATATAAGGCTGCATGTATATAAATTTTATTATTATTATCACTGATCGAGGTCATGAAATTTACAATTACCTGTTCTACCTAAAAGCATCAATAGCATTAAGGAAGATGTTATCTAAATTTAAATGTTTTACACATAAACACTATATATCAAGTTTGGTTCCTCCTGGAGTCAGAATTTCTACCCTAGGAATCATGATATTTACAAGCTTGATGTTTTGTTTACTGTCACAACAGAAGCTGACCACTAGCAATAGGTCACATGAGAGAATCAATTGACCTAAAAAATCTATCAATTAACATGATTGAAATGTTTTAATCTTTATATCCATGATAAGATATTCTTTATATATTTTATATTGAATTCAATTTGGTACTTTGACCTCTTTATTTTCAAAATAATTGGAATTATGTCTATATACATACATGTGAGAGTTGGCCTCCATGTGTCCAATGAAGAAATTATGAATAATGGAATCACAAATTAATGATTGTCTAATGCTTACAGGGATGGATCCAGGAATTTTTGAGAGAGGGGAATTTTACCATTAATTTTGGTTATCAAGGGAGGGGGTCCACCCTCAAAATGTGTTATTTTTACTTTATTTTAGCAAAATTTCCTGAACCAGCACCCCTTCTGGATCCACCACTGGGTTATCATTTACTCCTTCATTCTTGATTACAAACCTAAGGACACTAAATTGTAATTTCACATTTTTTTTTTAATTTGACAATATTTCATTATCACACAACAGCAAAATTATGAAAGCATATACATGTACGTACAATAATAGCAAATTGATTGTTCTGACATATCATTTGATATACATATATATTCATAAGAAAATTTGAACTATCATGCATATTACAGATTATCAGTCATCAAGATTTTTGTTGTGTTTTTTTTTTTTTTTTGGTTCAAAGTAATTT
Source organism: Ostrea edulis (assembly GCF_947568905.1). Classification (NCBI taxonomy): domain Eukaryota; kingdom Metazoa; phylum Mollusca; class Bivalvia; order Ostreida; family Ostreidae; genus Ostrea; species Ostrea edulis. The sequence goes on along the minus strand of NC_079169.1, from coordinate 61,719,912 downwards.
CACATTTTGAATCTTGCTTATTAATTGATATGTTGATATGGAATCAAATGACATGCATGCACGCAGAAGCTATGTGAAAAATGTCAGATCTTGTGTAGCAATTTGTAAACCCAATGATTACAAAGCCTATTAGTATTCTATATCAGTAAAAGAAAATCCTATTTTAATTCATATTTTGCAATAGATATGATAAAAGGAATAAGCATTTAATAATAATTATCAAAATCTATAGTTTAAAATTGAAAAACAATCTCATAAAAAATATAACATATATTTTACACATGCATTTTTGTAAACTTTACAAAAGGAACAGATTTCCCCCCTGAATTTATATAAAAATCAGTATTATGTCCTGTGACATTTTGTTATTATGCTTTAATAAACTTCTAATATTGACTTTGTCCTTGCATGGTCACTTTGTCCATATTTTTTTTTTATATCTGTACCCAGGTTTTGTCTTGTGACTTTTACCCCAACTAATCCCTCTGTGTATAATACACATGGGATGTTCTTTACAGCTCAGCAAGCCCCTGGCTTTGTTTCTCATTGTTCCTTATCTACAATTACTGGGTGAATGACTTTGTGAGGTTGTAATTTGCCATCTAATACTTTTATAAGCATTTCATATCATGATCAACATGTCATGCTATTTCAGTCAATATTATAAATAATTCATTTGACACATAATATGTAATATTGTAGGCTTATATGGTAATATTTGGAAAATAATGGCAAAGCAATTCTCAGCATGAACATTGAAAATTATGTTGCAATATACATGTACATCACCCAATACAAAGGCAAAGGATACATTTTAATTTTTACGTTTAAATTCATATGAAATATTGTGAAATTCATAATCATGTGAATGCATAGCTGCAGAACTGTAGCTCTCTGAGAAAATATTAATTGGTACAGATCTGTCCCAATATTTTCTCAGAGAGCTACAATTCTGCAGCTAGTGAATGTGGTTAACTTATACTACCATTAAGATATGTAATTTCTTTCTAATATTTGTTTAATTTGTACCTTTTTCATATTGTACAACAAAGTATAATTTAATGCACATTAATCCTCGAATTATAATAATTTTTTTTTAGGCTTAATTTTTTTTTATTTATTTGTACAAATAGAAATTAAGTGCATCATAATATATACTTTTAAAGGTAAGATGTACAATTGATATATAATCACTCATTCCAACCATTCATACCACTCAAACATTTCAAAACTATGGATTATAAATTTTGATTAGTGCAAAATTTGTTAATTTCTATAAGGTCATCTCAAATCTTTTAAAATCATTTAAGTGACTTTTTGGGGGAAAACACCTGAAACACTTTTAAAGCCAATTTAAATGGTCCAGGTCAAGCATATTTTGCTTTTAGGCCAAATCTTTGTAAGATCATTTGTGCACTTTGACAATTATTTCTAAATATTCGGGCTAGTATAATGAAGAAGTATGGATGTTTCAATTTTCATTAACATTTAATACCAAAACCATATCTCCTTTTCTTGACCAAAAAAGCCCCCCCCCCCCCCTCCACACACACACAGTGAGGTCTAGATCCGCCACTGTTTAATCTGTGATTTTGGGGCGAAGTTGGATCAATTTCATTTTATGAACAGGTCCAGTGGTACGATGGATTTTTCATTTTCAAGACAAATTAATAGAAATATAAATTGTTAGCCAGTAAAAAGAAGTAATGATTTAAATCAGATACTTGGAACAGTGTTGATGTTAACAGGGACCTATATACTAGTTAGTATATAGCTATGATGTTAACTTATGAAATTCTTATATTGTATACAAGATATTATCCAACTAACAGATAGACTTTTGCAATTATATCTTATGCATTATGAACTGTAGCTAAACAATATCACTATTAAAATCTTATGTCCATTTCCATGTAGTTGGGAATCAATTAAGCTTTCCTGGTTCCGATTTTGGTTTAATTTTTATTTTGTGAACATAAATCAATATTTGTCTAATCACAGGAACCGGTAATTTTGTCTGTAATGATAATAATGAGAGTCTATACGATACCACCCCCCCCCCCCCCCCGTGTTTTTATTAAGAGGTGGTATTGAATACACCCGTAAATATCATTACAGACAAAATGGTAATATATTTACAAGTGCACTCTACGTATTGTTCTCCACGGGCAAGGGGACAGGCACCGGAAGTACGGATACATGTATTTAGAGATTGGCCTTCTACTGGTATATAATAAAATGAATTTTATTGTACCGGTAGAAGGCCAATCTCTATACCGGTAGAAGGCCAATCTCTAAAGCTTACAAAAAAGCGTGAAACGATTACATGAATCGAAAGAGGGATGAAATAGACTACGAATTCATACATTTCAGAGAAATTATTCCCACCAAAAATAATATGAAAAAAAGGTGGGGGGGGGGGGGGGGAGTAGTAATATCCATATTTAAGGTGCCTGTGCAGGCAAGGGCGCATCCAGGAATTGTTTAAAGGATGAGCGGATTGCGACCCAAGTTTGTGCCTATTCCGCCCCGGCCCCAAAGATGGGTGAATATCTCAAACTGGTAAAATGACAAGTTTTGTTTAAAACTATGGAAGTAAAGTGGAGTGACTACAACCCTCTCGATCCGCCACTGATGAACAAGAACTACATTACGGGGATTAGGAAGCACAGGGTTCATTTAGAATAATTGTAATCTTTAAGGAAATCTTCGTGGAGCACATTATCGCAAATAGTTGCTGAAATTGAACCTTACCATAATTCCGCCGGCGAGGATTGCAGCTATTTTCACTTTCACATCGCAGGAGGTGCGTTTGATGAGCTATCAACTTATACAGACAGTATCTCCTCATATCTACATGTACAGGGGCGGGTCCAGGAATTGTGGTTACGGGGCGCCACTTTATGAGGCAGTGGGTCCATGGCGAAGCCCTGGTTGGGGCCCAGGGGGCGAAGCCCCCGGAAACTCCTGGGTTTTACAAATTTTATGGGGCTTGAAATATTTCTCCTATTTAGTCATTTGTATTACATGTATTTTCTATCATTTTAATAAGGTGAAATTAACAAAATGACCCAAATTTTAAGGGTTTTTTGGGAAAATATTAAGTTCTCCCAATAAAGTAATTAAAAAAATTAAAAGATTTTGTCATTTATTTCTCCGCCTGCGCCACCTCTAAATCCGCCACTGATGTATATTGCAATAATCTACCAGAATATACTGACACCTTATAGGTGATACTTCATTAGTACAAATGGACACCACCACCACCACCATCCCTCCAAACGGAGGGGGTGAGACTAACAACGAAAGGGGAAAAACACATTCCGCAAATTATAATATACATGTAACAGGCTGTCTTTGCATTTAGTCCGAGTGTTTTCAGTTATCTTTTTAAAAATTCTATATATTGATTGCAACACAAACATCCTATTATAATTACATGGCGATGATAAAGTCTCAGTAAGTTTCCACAAAGCTGAAAATTGGTATACACCATATTGTACAAACTGATACAGAACTAAAATATTGCGGAAACTTATCAAAACTTTGCGGTAGACTATCAATATAGCAATGTGCATACTAAAACAGAACAGTTTCTGCAAACCGAAATTTACGCAAACTTGATCAGCTTTCAGCAAATTTTCGTTGCGGAAACTACTTGAAAACAACGTAGATATGTCAAGTTTCAGCAGGACACACCAAGTTTTTGCAGGGAGAAAGCTTTCAAGATGAAAAATGAGTGCGGAAACTTGACGAAAACCACTTGTACACCTAAGTCTATGTAGTGAAATTTGTATTTTTCATCCATTTGTAAATTCCATGTTTTTAATGAAAAGAACTTACATGTATATAAATTGACATTAGTAAATACTATGTAATATTGCAGGTAAATTTTGTAGGGTATATAAGCGAGTGGGGGGGGGATTCAGACCAGCTTTTAGTGTTAGGAATTGCATGCTTTAGTCCCAGTTTGTGTTACTCTGAAGTGAAGTCCCAATTGGTTATTAAAATACACGCACATAGATCTATACATTTCCATACACCTATATTCAGTGCAACCCCCCACCTAAAATTTTCAAATTTAAGGTAAATCGCGGTATCTTGTTTAAAAAAATGTACTAAACGATAAAAGAAGCAATAATTTCTTCCACTCCCGGAGAAATAAATGACAAAATCTTTTGATTTCTTGCATTACTTTATTGGGAGAACTTAATTTTGTTCTAAAACCCATAAAATTTGAGTCATTTTATTAATTTCACAAATGACTAAATAGGAGACATATTTCAAGCCCTGTAAAATCCCGGAGCTTCCAGGGGCTTCGCCCCCCTGAACACCACCAACACTTTGCTCTGGGTCCACTGTGGGCCTCAAGGCGGCCCCCGGACCCCCTGCCTCATAAAGTGGCGCCCCCTCCCTGTAACCGCATTTCCTGGACCCGCCCCTGATATTACGAAGTTCATACAGCCCGAATCATCGAAGCTTAGACTGGGTATTTTGAATTGAAGATTTTAAGATTTCCAAAACGCAGTTTGACAAATAAAAACGGGTGTGTAATGCTCTAGTATGAAATTATATTGGAAAAGAAGAATCTACACGCGTGCAAATGCGCATGCCTTTCTGCTGTCTGACTGGCTCTATCCTTCCCACTCTCGCGTTATAATCTAGGGGATAATTGAATTATCTCTCAAGATCCGTGCAAATGGCCACATTTAAGTAATAGACAATTGTGTAGTATTACATGAATTTACATTTGTTGATTTTAAGGCAAGATAACCATGAATTATGTATTGTATTCAGAGGCGGGTGCAATATTTCAGTTTGGGGCCCGGAGAAATTGCTGGGTGGGTGGGTCTAAAGACCGCCTTTAGACCTCAGTAAGTCCAGGACAAAGTCCTGGGTGGTTCCAGGGGACAAAGCCTATGAAAGCTCCCGCTTTTTTCTTTCTTCTTTTTATTGCGAAAACTAGCACCAGTACTCTCTAAAGTATTTTGATTGCATATCTTTATTCTTAAAAGCTGTATATTTGGCATGCGCATATTTAATATACATTAATGAAAAAAAAGTCTAAAACTATATCGCATTAAAAGTGTACAAATTAAGTTTACTTAGTTCATTCCCAACATTGGGTTCATGATCTTTAGTTCCTTAGAATGTATTAAGTACTAGAGACACACGTTACATGGATATGAAAACAGACACTCAGATTTGATTGATAGGATATTGTTTAAGTTTCCTCTCGAGAATTTTTCACTCATATGAAGACGTCACCATTGCCGGTGAAGGGCTAAAACATAGGCCTATGCTCGGTGCTTACGGCCTTAGAGCAGGGAGGGAATTTATCGTGCCACAGAAGTTGAGACAATGGGCCTCGGTTTTTTGCGTTCTCATCCGAAGGACTGTCCCATTGGGTCGTCTCTTACGACAGGCAAGGAGTACTGAGGACCTATTCTACCCGGTGTTGTAAAGCATAAAATCCCCCCCCCCTCCCGCATAGACTTTTCCTCCGAAAAAACGGGCCCGGGATAGACATTCCCCCCGGAAAGATGGGCCTGGAATAGAATTTCCCCTTACGAAGAATTAACCCGGGTCCAACCCCAACCCCCTAAGAAAAACCGTCCCAGTATAGAAATTCCCCCTAAATGACAGTACACCCCCATTCTTACATTTTAGCTATGTATCTGTTTCCATTTCTATTACTAGAATTCTCTTGCTTATTTAGACCCAGTAATTCTTCTGATTATTTTTGTGTGTGTGTATCGTGAACAATCATCATCTTATGATTTTTTATAAAAAGGAAATTGCTCAAATCGTGTAATGGTATATCAAAATTCATTCAGACATCTTAAGTCTTTATCGTTATTTACTAGTATCTAACATTTGAATTAGTAAAGTTGGGAAGAACTTAAATGATTTTTTTAATTTAAATAAACGAGAAAATTGAATTACTTTTATTTATACAGTTCATCTATTTCACTTTTCAGATATTTTAATTATACATCTTATAGTCACGTCGCGCACGGTACTGGTGTTACTTTCATACGTGCATTAGAAAATGTTTCCGCTATGTTTACACAGTTGTATATTTTGTGGATTATTAAAGTCTTATACATCAATGGCAAGGAAAATATATAAATAATAATAATAGCTTATATAAAATATAATTTACACGCATTATATTATCAATAACGGAGTTATATACACGCAGATGTCGTCATTTTTCGTTGTCCCGCGTTACATGAAATACGCATACGCTTTATCCACAGATTAATAAAATGATTGATTTTGTCCCAAATAACGTAAGAATTGGTGTATGATTGTGGCGTCCTTATCTAAAAACCATAAACCAATTACTTTAAACACTTAGTTCATAGAATTGATATAGCGACCTTAAAAATGGCAAAGACAGTGCCTGTCAGTGGTGTCCCGTGTTTGTAGATAGACTGCAAATGCAAATCATCATGACCAGTAGCACGCCTAATACAGGGGGAAGTTGACTATCCTTGTTACATTTATAATGTACATGTATCGTGGAGCACAATGTATACCAGTATTATAAAATTCTGAGTATATCCATGAAGTAGATTGATTTTATCGGTGTCCAGTGAAATGTCCTTTTTCTACAAATACCGCGCTTTTTAAACAATTCTACCATTTTATGTCTTATTTCTAAGCATTATTCCAACGCGAATATTTTAATGAATATAACTTACAGAAAGTACATAAAATTTACTATATAGAATATACAACATTTCATTTTATCCCGCGTCCATTTAGGAAAACGAAAAGATACTTAATGTCCAAATAAATGTCCCATGTGATTTTGTCGCGCAATGACGCGACGTCAATGTACACAACCTACGTCTAGCTAAAACGTAAAATGTTGCTTTTATTATTTTTGAATTATCTAAATTAAAATGATTTTTAAAAATAGTATACAAGGTATTTAAGCTATTGCATGTGTATCTCATAGATATGTTTTACTCTAGATCTGGTACATATACTTTAATTGACTTTATCAAATGACAATTGTACAGACTACATTTTGTTGCATGTACTACTGTATGTCATCGTAGCAAACCACGGGTTATTGTTTCATTCTATTTCACATACGTTTGTGAAATAGAATGAAACAATAACCCGTGGTTTGCGACGATGTACTGTATGTATGCATATAAAAATTCAGCATTGAACAGATACACTTACGGTGTGTAAAACGTTGCAATATTATACAAATCTTGATTTATATACGAAACTCTTTAATCATATTCGATAATCTTGTTATTCATATATGACAAAATTTTAATTATATTCGATAATCTTAATATTTATATGCGAAAATTTTGATTTATATTCGATAATCTTGTTATTTATTTACATTTGGTAACCTTGTTATTTATATTCGATAATTATATAAATCTCGATTTATATTCCATAATATTTGATTCGTATTTGATAATGTTGATGTACACATGCTAGATGTACGCATGAATTTAGTCATATTGATTGTAGGTGAAATGCATAATTTCAAAAATTGATAAAAGAATTAGCTTCATTGACCATGACCTGACCTCGGATGTCTTAAATTTAACTAGAGGAGTTACTCTGCTAAAATTAAACTTTAATAAATATACAGCACTACCAGCCGTGAGACATTTGGCCTACTGCCTGAATTGAATAGTTGACCTTGCCCTAATATGCTGAATAAACCCAGTAGCTATGTCGAAGCTTGGGTGGCTGCCCTGTAATCCCCCATAGGCTGCTTACCTAGCTGGATTAACAAGTGTGATACAAATTTGAATATGTATTAATCGTAATCAGAAACAGGGTGCAAATTTACATATATGGCGGAAAGGGTCGCGTGCAATTTTTTGTGGGGAACTGGGGAGGCGGCCAGTTTGACTACCAACGTAGGGGCAACACAGGGGGCCTTATGTGGACATGGGTGCCTGGACCTGAACGGGTGATCATCTAAGGGGGAAGAGATCTCTGCGCATCTCAGCTGTCTCCTGCGTGCTACCTGGTTTAAAGAGCAAGTACAGAGCAAACTGTGGACCCTCCTACAGTTTCCAACATGCACCAGCCAGTAGCATTCCCTAGGAGGTGGATGTGAGCACAGGCACCAGAACGGTGGATATATATAGCGTGTTAGATCTTATGTACCCCCCCCCCTTCCAATGAATGAAAGATATATACATAAGTCACATATTAAATGAATTGAATGTCAAAATCTTGTTAGAGTATCAGTGACGTGTTGAACAACCTCACTGTTGTATTTAGGACCCAGGTGATCTCTGGCGGGTGTGAGCGATTGCCCCTGGAATATTTCGCCCATATGCGTTGGTACTCCAGAAGAGTAGAGGAAGCCTCTCTCTCTCTCTCTCTCTCTCTCTCTCTCGTAGAGTAAAATAAAAAAAAATCGCATATGAATATCAAGATTTCTCACATATAAATCAAAATTTCCGTCCGCATATAGATATCAAGATTTCTCACATATAAATCAAAATTTCCGTCCGCATATAGATATCAAGATTTCTCACATATAAATCAAAATTTCCGTCCGCATATAGATATCAAGATTATCGAATACAAATCAAGATTTCCGCATATGAATAACAATATCATTAGATCAAAAGTTCAACATCTGACAAAAAAATCTAAAGTCACACGGTTTTCACGAGACCACCCCTTCAAAACTAAATATGATATATATTGAAACTAACCGATTCGCAAGTAAAACATACGAGTATAAATAACACTCTGTATACCTTTTCTACTGTTTATTCAGAAATGAAAGTGAACATTAAAACGTTAAAATGTAATATTATTTGGAAGTTTTTATCTCTCACTTCAACTCACCGTGGTTATTATTATTATTCATTTATAAAGCGCAAAACTACATATACTTTCTATGCGCTGGTTGTTGTTTTTTTTTTCCACTAGAGCGTGATCGATGTAGATCGATGACAGAAACGTACGGGAGTTTTTAACCCCCCCCCCTTCCGTGTTTGGCATTAATAAAAAGTATTAAAGAGAGCAATGATTATTAAACATAGAGACTTGAACAAGTCTATATATATCCTAGAAAAAACCAAAACTGATTTTTTTTACTGTGTTCAAATTTTTCAGAGGTCATATTCATAAGAATTGCAAGCCTTATTTCATGGGATGGTTACCTGTAAAATGCGAAACGAAATCGAAAGGAAACGAAATCTACCGAAGCAAAACGAAACCTACCGAAACGGGTACCCTTATTTCATACGACATGCCTGCTGTTGTAGGCACGGTGAAATAAATACAGTACGTATACTTTGGAGTATTTCTAAGAATTCATAATTTTTATGAATGTACACTATACACGTACAAAGATTTATTTTCAATTTTTAAACATTAAATCATGCATGTGCTTTAGTTATGATATTACAGCTTGGAGATAATGAATTTGTTTAAAATGTGACGTTGCTTTCGTGATTATATTTTGCCACAATTTATGACGTTATAAGTGTAACGTAAAGTGACACCAGTACCGTGCGCTTAGTGAGTCGATTTTTTACGAAAAATCCTACTTATATTGACCATCGTTAAAGTCTTTTGGTAAGCATATTGTATTTACAATAAAAATATTTGTTTGTTTTATGAATATCGTAATATTAATGAGCGCATATCTATTTCCTTAAACTATTATAACAAATGAAATCCGGAAACAGGGGGGGGGGGGGGGTTATATATATACCAGGGCGATTTTTCCGCCAAAGGGGAGACTCTATACTGATTTTGTACATAGGGGGAAATTATATCCTGGGGCGCAATTCCGGGCCCGTTTTTCCGGGGGGGGGGGGGGGTCTATGATACAACACCGGATCCCCACGGGATGAAACATATCTGATATACATATTACATGTAAAAGCCCTACATTAACTGGATACTGGATATTGGACTACAAGGGCTTTGCAATTGAGGACTAACCAAATCACGGTTAGGGTGGTTCGGGAGGGGTTGTCCCCCTCCCTTACGGGAGAAAATATTGAAGCATTACAGGTAATGATCAATTGCAAGCACATTAAATTCTTATCTTTGAAATGATGGGGGGGGGGGTTCCATCTCCACACCCCTTAATTCTGCAAGTGAGACTGTTAGTTAACTCTATGATAAAATTTAGAAGATATAAAACAGAAAGAATTTTGATACAAGTAAAAAGTTTCATATATTTTTGGAAAATTATCTAGATGTGCAATATTTAGGATTAAGCTCAATAAAAATCCGAAGTACGTAACATTTGATAAGGGTAATTTTCGCATGGGGCGCCTCTATGCCGGCTTGATTAGATCGCGTCGTATACGTACATTTAATGACAGAGTGAAATTTTAGTGTTTTTATTGAAGAAAATATGTGGTTGTCATAGACAAAAAACTCCGCACTTTTATCGTGTCCAGAGTTAAATGTCGCACTTTTAAAGGTATTTTGTTGATTAGGAATATGCATTGATTGATCACTATTTTACGATCAAGTGTTGCATCTATATATTTTGGAAAATGAACTATACGTGATGGCTGGTCGAGGGGTTGGGGAAAGGGTGGGTGCTTTGATCAGTCCGCTACTAAAGTTTTCCTAGTAATGAAGACAGTATTAGTTCTTCATTGTAAAATCTATTTCCAATATCAACCGTAACTATTTCAACTCCAGTAAAGCTTCCACCAAAAAATTACAACAAACAACAAATCATCGATACATAAATGTTCGAGATTATGTCTCTAGGTAGTGTCAAAAATAACAACGAAATCTTTCTTTGGAAGCGGAAGACCATAATGATAACAGAGATAACAATGAGGTCTTCAGTTGGAAGCGGAGGACCTGAATTACAGTAAACAAAAAACCCATTTATACTAGACTAGATAGGTTAGGGTCAATGGCTTATGATCTCGTGTCTGACGAAGCGTAACGTGTAGAATATAATAGGGTAGATTGTTAATTGGGAATACAAAATGACTGACTAGTGGGACCACTATTTTTTTTTTTATTTAAGTAGTGTCAAGAACAACGAAATCTTCCGTTGGAAACGGAAGACCTTAATGATATCTTATTCAGGTTTCCATTTGGGAGCAGACGACCTTAACTACAAGACTTGTTCGGTTAGGGTCAATGTGTTATGTTGTCGTGTCCGACGAAGCGTAACGACTAGGATTTAAAAGGATAGTTTGTTAATTGGGAATACACAATGACTGACCAGTTGGGCCACTATATTTTTTTTTATATCCGAACTAAACATCGTGTGATTATTTCCTGTACATATATGAAGTATTCAAATTGTACATTGTATAGAATATCAGGGACTAAGTAGAGTGATTGAACAGTATTTTCCGTTCAAGTGCCATTTCTATCTGGTCAAAACGAGCCTTTTGTCAATTTTGGACCATAAATTCTGCAGGAGGAGGGGTGGCTTCTGCTCCTCCGCCGCTAAAGTTTTGGTTTTTTTTAAATTTCAAAATATTCATAAATAAACACCGCACGATTATCTATTCTAAATATTCAAATTATTCAAAATGTTAACGTTGTCTATTTCAACTTTCAATATAGTTAGGAAGCTAAGTGAATAACGCTGAATTTTACCGCAGATATCCATTGACTTCATTTACCTGATTATTATAGATCAACACAATTATATTTATATGTGTACTTTTAAAAAGTGGCGGATCCAGGGGGTTAAATTGCAATATGAATACTTTACTTTTGAAGAAAGAAAAAATCGAAAACCCAAACAGATAGAAACTCCAAATAAACAATGAAACATACTAGTAAAGATCACAGGAATTTATCACGTACAAAATCAGTATCTAGGTAGTATTAGTGAGTTAGTGTCTGACGAAGCGTAACGGCCAGAACTCAATGGTGAAGTTCGTTAATTGGAATTACACAATGACTGACCAGTGCTTTACGTTCAAGGGTAAAAATGGGCCACTTGTCAATTCTAGAAATTGAACTGTGCGAGGGAGAGGGGGATGTTCGCTCTCGGTCATCCACCACTAAAGTTAATAAACATCATATGATGAATTCCTTAACATGTATATATGTAAAGTATTCAAAATGTTAACATTAAATTTACTTGTATTTTAACTTCCAATAATGTTACAATGATAGATGAGTACCGCTGTTATAGGCATCACCAAAATTATCTAGCTAGTGGCGGATCCAGAGGGGTAAGAAGTAGGCATAAAATCGTGATAACAGTACTTTGCTTTTGGAATAATGATAAATAAACCCTGACAAGACAACCCTGATATATATATATAAATGTCCGTGATCATAGAAATGTATCACATAAAAAATCGATGACTAAGTGGAATAACAATTAATTGTCAATGATAACAGGTTTTCATTGCGAAGCAGACCTTAATTACAATAAACAAGTACACCCACAAGATGTTGTCGTGTCTGACGAACCGTAACGACTAGGATTTAAAAGGGTAGTTTGTTAATTGGGAATACACAATGACTGACCAGTGTCCCCACTACATTTTTTTTAAATTTCCGAACTAAACATCGTGTGACTGTTTATACCATACAAATATGAAATATTCAAATTGTACATTGTAGAATACCAGGGACTAAGTAGAGTTACAATGGGAGTAGTTTTTTTAATTGGAAGTACACAATGACTGACCAATATTTTCCGTTTGAAAGTGCCATTTCTATCTGGTCAAAACGAGCCTTTTGTCAATTTTGGACCATAAATCCTGCAGGAAGAGGGATGGCTTCCGCTCCTCCGCCTCTAAAGTTGTTTTTCTAATTTCAAAATATTAAAAAATAATCCTCGTATGATTATGTATCCTAGATATTTAAAGTATTCGAAATGTTAACGTTGTTTATTTCAACTTTCAATATAGTTAGGAAGCTAATATTAAGTGAATAACGCTAAATATTACCGCAGATATCCATTGACTTCATTTACCTAATTAGTAGATCAACACAATACGTCTACCTAATAACTGGCGGTTCCAGGGGGTTAAACTGCAATATCAATACTTTGCTCTTGAAGAAGAAGAAGAAGGGGGAAAAACCAAACAAATAAAAACTCCAAATAAGCAATGAAACACACGAGTAAAGATCATTAGGAATTTATCACGTACAAAATCAACTCACGACTAGTGTCAGTGGCTGTATTCAATGATGAAGTTTGTTAATTAGAAATACACAATGACTGACCAGTGTTTTACGTTCAAGGGTAATGTCTATCTGGTCAAAATGGGCCGCTTGTCAATATTAGAAATTGAATTGTGCGAAGATAACATCATATGATGAAGGCATGCCTTTATATATATATATATATATATATATATATATATATATATATATATATATATATATAAAGTATTCAAAATGTTTACATTAGATTATATCTACATTTATTTTAACTTTCAATAAGTTAGAATGATAGGTGAGTACATGTACCGCTGTTATAGGCATCACCAGAATTAATTTAGCTAGTGGCGTATCCAGGGGGGTATTATAAGAAGTAGGTATAAAATCGTTGTAACGGTACATGTACTTTGATTTTTGAACACTGATAAATAAATCAGATAATCCTGATATATAAATGTCCGAAATCATAGAAATGTATCACAATATAAAATCGTTGACTAAGTAGTGTCAATGGATTGATTTAAGGTTTCATGTCCAACGAAGCGTAACGATTATGATTTACGAGGGTAGATTGTTAATTAATTGGGAGTACACAATGACTGAACAGTGCTTTACATTCAATAGTCGTGTATATCTGGTCATTAAGTGGCTGGGGAAATAATTAGTACTATGCGTGAGGGATGGGAATGGGACGGGGGATCCGCCCATTCGCCACTGAAGTTATTATTTGAAAAATAAACATCGTATAGTTAAATTCTTTTGCGTATACAAGGTATTCAAAATATTAACGTCATCTATTTTATCATCCAATGAAATTAAAATGATAAGTGAAGACTGTTGTATCCACACAACTTGTGTAACTAATTAGTGGCGGATCTCGGGGTTAATACATTTGTAAGTAGACCTAAAAATTTGCGATAACATTGCTTTGCTTTATGAGTAAAAAAAGTCTACAATATTAATAAAACATTGATACACAAATGTCAAAAATCATATAAGTTTATCACTATAAAATCGCTCGAGATGTTTAGAACACTTAGAGCCGAACTTCCCTAGAGTCGAGACGTCTGTTAACCGTTTATTCGGACACGCCTGTTAAAGTCTTTTCGACGCTTAATGTAAAGGTAGCAATCGGAGAAAGTACTTTGACTTGAGAATGAATACGATTGTAGAAGGGAGGGAAAGATGGACCGAAGCATGCATTTTGTAAAACGATTCTTGTGTTGTTAAATAATCGAGAATCTTATTTGAGATGTCTGATTCGGTTCACTAAACAACTTAGCATCACCTAGCAGAGTTCATGTTTCACCGTAAGCACTTAACACTAATTTTAGAATATGTAAACAAGTTGTAAGCTAGGCCTATTCCGTAATTCAACAACATATCACAGGAACTGGTAATTTAATCTGTAGTAATAATACTGCTACCCTTTATAAAACCACAAGGATGGTGGGTGACGATAATTTTAAGAACTATTTTGAAACGAAGTTTTGAGTGAAGTATCAGCCCTTGTAGGTCCCCCCCCCCCCCCCCCCCCCCCCCCCCCCCCCCCCCAATAGCAGCTGATTAGGGGATGGTACGGTATATGGTATATACCCACACTATTATTAATACAGACAAAATTACCGGTTCCTGTGAACATATTTTAGTACCTGACGACATATGAAGGGTTGTGAATAGTGAATGTGAGCAACTGCATGTGAATGCACGGGCAATGGAAGTTGATGTAAATAGATACATGTAGTATGTGCATGTATATATATTTATACATGCACATACTATATATTTACATTAACTTACAGTGCCCGTGTGTGAATGAGTATTTCATAGTGTTCTTGTCTGCTTGTTGCAATAATATAGTCCCGTCCAATTTTATATGGATATTTTTGTGCAAGGGTTATATGTATACAATTAAAATTGCATGGGGAAAAGTTTAGTAATGCAGAGCTCTAATATCTTTTATTATCTCTCATGTTTTTTAGACATTTATTCACAAACACATAGGCCTACACATAAGAGTTTATAATTACTATATATATTTAAAAATTAATGCCATGCCTTGGCTTTTAAGTACATTTTAAGAATCATGACAAACAACACTTTTTAAGATACAATTTTCTGTTTTATTGTTATATTCATGGAATAAAAATCCCATCCTGTGTTTTATTTGGGATATCTATTCCCATTCATGCTCAAATAGGATATTTACTGCCATTTCATGTTCATTATGGGACATTTCCTCCTATGGGACATTGTATCCCATATTAAGTTTAAATATGGGAGTTAAAATCCTATGGGAGAAATTATATTTTTTCTCCCATAGGATTTTTTGTGGGAGTGAAAATCCCCCAAGTGGGATTAAAAATCCCTCCAAAATCCCATGGGATTTTTTGATTTCAGGTGAAATATCTTAAAACTACAATAGGTGCAAGTGTAAATGTTGGTGCATGTCTTGTGAACATAAAATCCCATCTTTTTTTGTGAAGGGTTTATTTGTATCCTTAATAAAAGGGTTGGCGAAACTCCGGACTTTTGTCGTGTCCAGAGTTAAATGTCGCACTGTTAAAAGCCAAATATGCAACCAGTGCAGACTGTCTAAAAGGCACAGTGAACTACAGTTCATTACAAAAACAAATCAAGTGTCTGTTTCTGTCCCATTTGTATTTGCCGGGAAATCTAACAGCAAATGTGCGCTCTGTAACTGTAAAACCGGCCTCAGAGTTGTACAAAAAAGAGGCGAGAACTGATGCCTTTATTATATTCGGTATATATATTAGTACCAGTAGGTTGTAAATGCTGTTCAAAAACATTTGTTGGGAAAAAACTTAATCCAAAGCATTAATACTGCACCATACAGAAAACGCTATTCCACATTTGATTTAAACCACATAACATCTGAGGTTTCTTATTCACATCAGTTGATATGTCAATGGAAATGCGGAATACGTACTGTTGGATGTTGCGAGCATATATGTCGTGTCATATGGTACCTTAGGTACTCCAGGCATCAGTGTAATCATGTGTGTGTTAAAACCGCTTAATGTCTGATATACACGATGCTGCCTGTGAAACAAATTCTGGTGATGATTTTGATTAAATATCCTTCTTTGAAGTATGAACTATATACATGTATTAGTTTTTAATTCTGAATATTTTGGACAGCGTTTGGGTACGGTACGGTATCTATTGTAACTACGGGTACCATCAATGCGGATTTTAAACTCCCGATTCGCGACCGGTGTCCAATCATGAATAGGCTTATTGTTCGCCCAGTTCACAGGCAAATACTACAAAATATTCAAACGCCTATAAGCAACAGATCACGTATACAACTACAGTAAACCAATTCAACACTTTTACGACATCAATACAAACAGCAGAGTAAAAGTACTAAATTCTAAAGGACATGCACCATCCACCCCTAGGGCTGATGCTAAATTTACATTTAAGCAGTCCTAAAAGAAACTTAGAAGGAAAGCACAACATTACACAATAGGATATAGACTTAATCAGCAGAAAGTTGAAGCAAGCAAAATGCATGTTTTTGCAGGTCATCCATAATTTGATATACTAGGTTCCTCTACACACACTAAATGCACTAAGGTTCTTCCCATTTGCATATGGATCTTTTAAATTGGGTAAGATTTTTTGATCGCCATACATGGTCGGGGAGGTTAATTGTTCCAAACTATGGCTGCTCTTTAAGCTGTCGTATAAGTTTGAGACTGGGGATTAGTCATTTCCTTTATGTTTAATTTTTCCTAGTATCGGGTTCACTACAGAAATACCAGATGAAAGGACAGTAATGAAAGGAAGAAAGAATAAAAGAATGGTGAATTGTAGGTTTCCCTCGGTGGGTTAAAAAATCCAAGACACTTTAGATAGTTAAGCTGTCTAGAAGCCTTCTTGCACAGATATGAGATGTGATTATTAGAATTAAGTTTGAAAAATCCAAAGTGATTTCCAGCAATTTTACATCATCTTCAAAGGCAATGACTGCATCCCTGTGATTTATTATCAATGATTATTCCTAGAAATTTTTTGTGGATTTGACTGCATTTAGTTACAATGAAACCATTCTCTGGGCAATTACAGTAATGGGAGACATATTTTATAACGTTTTCGATTTTATGATCAGATGTAGCTAGCGTGTTCTTATATGCATGATCATATACTGTACATGTAAAGAGTTGATTTGTTTACAAAGAAGGTGTCATTAATAAAAATGTTAAAGAGGTGCTACGAATGACCCC
Organism: Ostrea edulis; assembly: GCF_947568905.1. Classification (NCBI taxonomy): domain Eukaryota; kingdom Metazoa; phylum Mollusca; class Bivalvia; order Ostreida; family Ostreidae; genus Ostrea; species Ostrea edulis. Next base: position 61,702,525 of record NC_079169.1, on the reverse strand, counting down.
TGAGGAACACTTTTATACGTATTTTCAAAATTATTTGCGTAATTTCCAAGTCTAAAACATTGGTTTCTGTTGAAAAGATAGGTTTTGATAAATTTGAAAGAGGTCTTCGAGACGCCATAAATTTCTAGTTTTAGAAGCAAGAAAATACGGGGGAAATAGTCAAGAATAACCGTGTTATGTTTATCGTCGCTGAAGGCTTTCTTCCAGTTTTCAATTACTCTCAATAGGATGATTTGGCAGCTATATCATGTCCTAAGTCCTTTTGGTATTTATGCTACTAATTATGGATAAACTCCTTTGATGCTGGTTTGAAATTAAAAGACGACTTCCTCCGACTGTTGTTAAACTTGGGTGGTCATTATTAACTTTTAAGCCACAAATGCCTATATCTTTAATTGTACATTAACAAATACAGAATTGGAATCTTTAGTGATGTCCTGATTTGTGGCTAAACATTCATTTTCACACAACACTGTGCCCTTTTGTTGTGATGTTCCCTTGTTAGTGAGGTAGGTTTTCATTGTTGGCCAGAAATCATTGGCGTTTGGTCCCCCAGAGCAATTTTCCATGAAATATTGATTTTTTTTTTAAAGTTTAGTGTCATAATTCTTAGAACCCTATATTTTTCCCAGTCGGTAGGTTTTGGAAATTTGAGATATTTATCATTTACCTTTTTAGGTCACCTGCCATAAACTCGGGTGACTTATTGATCTGTGTCCGTCACCGTGTGGTCGTGCGACATGTGTTGTGTGTTAACAATTTAAGATTTTCAATTGTCTGCTGATAAATATATAACTACCATTCCAATTCTTTTCAAATTTGGTATGATGCATCATTAGAACAAGAGGGACATAAATTGTAAATTTCGATATTCTTGTACCCCCGGAGCCTGGGGCTACCACAAATTGACCAATTTTTAAAGATTTATCTTTCCAACCTCACATGTGTAAGAAAAACTAAATGCATAGTGATGTAGATCAGGAAGGCTTCTACCAAATATGTAAATTTCATGATCCCCGGGGTAGAGGTTCTGACCCCAGTGCGAGGCCAAACTTGGTATATAGTGTTTATGTGTAAAACACTTAAATAACATCATCTTTAGTGTTAATGATACTAAATTGAAAGTAAATGGATATTTAAAAAGAACAGGTCCTTTACCAAAACTGTAATTTTGATGATCCCAGGAGTAGGGGTTTTGGTATCAGGGTGGGGCCAAAATGGTCAGTTATTAAATGTGTTAAAAATAGAACATTTTCTTCTTGATAGCTACCATTCCAATTCTTTTCTTTGTTATAAAACAGTTTTGGGACAAGGAAGACATAAATTGTAAATTTCAGAACTCCTACACCCCTGGGTCCTTTGGGGTGAGGCAAAAACTGCCAACGCATCTTATTTTATACTTTTGCAGAACATTAGAATTAAGCTTAGATATTTTCAGAACAGGAAATTGTTTCTAGATTTTTAGCCTTTGGGACTAGTCATACTTTTAACTAGTACTCAGGTGACCGACAGGGCATGTGGGCCTCTTGTTGCATAAACAGTTATTACGTATGGGGATATATGGCAGAATAATGACCGCGGCATTCCTTTGATCTTTGCAATAACCGTTGTAGAATAAGACAGTAATACCAGCATGCAAGTGTTTGCCTTTAAATATACACTCTGTCGTTGTGTAACTAGCAAAGAAGCCACAATAGTTACCACATAACATATATTCCTGCTACATATGTCAAGATGCATTGAGTATTCTGGTGGGCTAGTGCCCGGGGTCATCCCAATCTCCATCGTTTCTTGATTGTTCAAAGATCTTAAAGCAAAATATTTTTATTGCACATGACACAGTGCACTGCACACCAGGTTTTTGTTCTTCGTTTCTCCTCCTCATTTGCTCCTCAAGGTGAAAAAGAAAATTCCGAACGGAAACCACCAATCATCTCCTTAAAGATGGTTTGGCTTTTGCATAAAATGTAATGGGAAACAGGTTTCTCTATAGAAAAACATCGGCTTTTTTTAAAACCCCAAATTGCCCCACAGGGTGAAAATGAAAACTCTTATTCCCCATCTATAGAACACCACCAAACATCTTCCAAAAGATTATTCAGTTATTGCTTAAACTGTTAAATCTTCTACTCCCATTTAGTCCACAGGGTGAAAATTAAAATTCCGAAGCCTAATTGCACGTCTACAGGACACCATCAATCATCTTCCAAGAGATCATTTAGCTATTGCGTAAAATGTATGAGGAGTCCTGGGAACCAGGCTTTTTCAAAAGAAAAAAAATCAGTTCTTTTTACCTCCATTTTGCCTACAGGGTAAATTTGAAAATTCCGAAACCTTATTGCACATCTACAGAAGATTAATTGGTTACTGATTAAAATAAAAGAGGAGTTTGAAGAGGAAGAAAGTGTGAGAGACGGATGGATAATGGTAACAACAATATACCCGAACTTTCTTTAGCGGGGGTATAATTAAGTTTACAATAAATAGTTAATGTTATTCTTAAAATATGTAAAAAGAAAAAAAAAAGTAATTTGATAAAAGAATTTTAATGTAAACTTCAGTGCTTCAGAAGGAAAACTTGACAGAAAGATCCATCGCCATCTTGTTCTTCTTCACACTACACTGCGCGGTTGTGATTTATAGCATTCAAACATGTCCATTGTTGTGTTACATTTGAACGAGAACTAAGATTTTTGGGGCCTACGATATTTTTAAAGCCTTAAAAATCTGGATGGAATGCAAACCAATGATTATAAGGTTTAATTATTGATGAATTAAATGTAAAACATGTGTATTCAAAATGAAATAAATTTCATTTAATTAATTTGGCTCTTTTCGTCTATAAGATTTTGGCGTAACTCAAACCTGCACAAGAGAAAAACACTTTTGGAAGTTTAGGTTTGGTTATTACGTTTGAATCAAGCTGTATACATGTATGTCACCTTATAATTACGCTCTATTTTGCAGATTTTGAAAGGACCAGGTGTTTTAAAGAGGTTAATGGCATCGGTGGCAATAAATCTTACCCAGAATATCGTGGGAAAGAAAGACGTTTTTGTGGAATATACATCAAATTTTACGATAGTTACGGCCTATTGGAATCTTGGAACATTTCAGAAAGGTGCTGGTGGCAACTTGCATTTCTCAACGAACACGTACTTCGCTTGGGCAAAAACATTTAAGTATTTGATAAATCCTCTAGTGGTTTACACCGACTCAAAAGAATTCAAAAACCTAATGGAAAAACTACGAGCTGACCATATAAACACAACAAAAATATATTTTATGAATCGGACTGAGTTATGGCCCTTTCAGCTGATTGATCAGATACAAACTGTGTATGATTTACCTGGTTATCCTAAATTTCACCCCAATACAGTAAATCCAGGATATGCCGCTGCCCAACATACCAAATACGCCGTTACAGCGGACACGGTGCGCAGAAAAGTGTTCCGTGCACCTTTTTATGCTTGGCTGGATATTGGATATTTTAGAGATATTGTGAATAGAAATGTGTCATTTGAATTGAATATACCAACGGGTTTTGACCCGAAAAGATTAGCTGTTAATCGAATTGACACTCTGTCAATGAACATAGACCCCATCAGTATATTTCGAAACAATATTGTTTGGGTCGGTGGTGGAATGTTCATTGGAAGTGAAACAGTAATTCTGGAGTTTGAACAATTATATCGCAAAGCGGTATTGTACTTTCTTAGAGAAAAATTATCGAATTCCGACCAGCAAGTGTTGTATTCTTTATATAGTAAAAAGGGCAGAGAAGCCTTGGATCCCCACATAGAACTTCAATTATATAATCCAAAGGGGGCTGGAAATCCGTGGTTTTATTTAGGATATTTATGTCGAAAAGAAATTCCTAGACAAAAGCCATAAGAGAGAGAGCAAATGCTTGCATCAATATTTCAATGTATGTTCAACTAAATAGATACAATGGCGGATACTTCATTTCAAATCATAGACAGTGATACTATTTTCATTCCAGCTCAATACCTTTGGATCAAAGGAACATTAGGAATCAAATTTTATCCGAAGCCTGTCGTCTTTGACCTTGTCGCTAACTTTTTCTATTTTGGACGTATCCGCTAGAACAATTCTGTAATTTTAAGAAACTATGCATTCTTGAGTGAATGAAATCCCCTTTTTTATTTTTCTTAGTTTTGTTTTGGTTTGATGTTTTTATTTATGTATTTTAGATGAAAGAGCAATTGTTCTTCAAAACCATGGCTCCAGTGATCTGGATTGGGACACATAGGAATATATGATTATATGTAGGGATTTTTTTTTACATTAGTATTTTTAAAATATCTTCAGAGAAAAAACGTTAACTGTTCCTCAAATTACTTTGAAGGATATTCACGTTTTCTTCGCAGACGGGGTTTCATCTTAGTCAGCATTTCGCAAATTCTATGGTCGTTATAACGATCTAGTTCGTCAATACAACCTCGCATTGGGTCAAATGCTGTCTGACGTGTTTCATACCGATTGTTAAGCCGTTCTTGGCACACTGATTTGACTGCGGATAACTCCGTTTACCTGATCATGATATGGGGCTCACGGCGGGTGTGACCGGTCAACAGGGGATGCTTACTCCTCCTAGGCACCTGAACCCACCTCTGGTGTGTCCAGGGGTCCGTGTTTGCCCAACTATCTATTTTGTATTGCTTGTAGGAGTTATGAGATTGATCACTGTTCGTTATCTTCACCTTACAATCAACCTACATGTAAGACTTACTTGTAATAGCGGGGTATGTAAGCATTCCTAAAACATAATGCGATTCAATTTTCCTTCATGACCCTCGCGGTCAAAATGGAGCAACATTAGGATTCAGTTTTACTTCAGAAATAAATTTTATTTTTCGAAAATGCATGAGGCATGAACTGGGACGTTTCATGCCGGCCTACTTCGTGAATAAACATCATTACAAACAATTCTTGTATTGTTGTTTAATCAAATAATTTTATACTCTATAATTAAGAATTGTTTGTTACAAATGTGAATCGATTTCTTGAACACGGGTGTTAACGGCAGACTAACAACTCAATTTTATGACAAACTTCAGTTTCTCCATCGTCGACTTCCGATATTTATGTAGCAATACTAAGTATTCCAAATTCACCTGCATATTGTGATTAAGTCTCTCAACTGATGCAATACACAAGAACATGTTCTGCATATGATCAGTTTTCAAATCGAGGCAGGCTACTGACAAATAAGTTGATGGTACAGGGATGTCAACAGTCTCCTTATGCTCCCATAATATTGATTAGGAGATTCGGGGCAAATAGGTCTCTCAGTTTATCTGTTTGTACGCAAAACCTTTAACCTTCCTCATAACTTTTGGATGTGTATTGATTGGGCTTTCATATTTCATAAAATTTTATGCTTGATTTTAGTATTATATATATATATATATATATATATATATATATATATATATATATTGGTAATGAAGGTTTAAGTTACACGGAAAAGAGTCATAGTAACACAATTTTACAGCAAAATAGAATTCTTACAAAATACAGCTCGTACTGCTTTAAATCATTGATTTCCAAGTTAAATGTTCCACGTTTTGATTTTAGCCCAAGCATGTACACCCCCCCCCCCCTTTGAATTGTATCCCACCCAATTAACTTTGACGCCACTGAATGTAAGTGATACAGTCCCTGAAATACAAAAGCCCAGAAGGCTCATTCGAGATTCGAAATTCAAAATACGATATTCGAAATTCAAAATCCAAATTAACCAATCAAAATGTAGGTCTCAATAGATTAAAGGTTAGAGGATACATGCATATAAACTTAAAATATGACAGAAAGCTTCTTTAAAAGTTATTATGTATGCTTAGCATGCAGACAGCCCGTAGAAAACGGGAAGGGAGGGGGCAGAAAACTTGTTCCAGCTCCCACATATTTAACTCTGTATTGTGTGGTAAATAGGTCAAATAATGACGAATACACCTCATAATATACCTAAATTGAAATCGTATATGAAGCCTATTAACCGATTATACCCCTCCAACAATTGATTCTAGTTTGATTTCCCCCCCCCCCCCCCCCCCAGTTAAATACTAATCAATAGGTTAAGTACTAGTATACTCTAATCCGCTAGAGTTTCAGAGGCGACACTTTTATTACGTTTTCGTGTAGGCCTATCTTTTTTCTTTTAATTTCATTACGTTTTATTTTCATCTTAATCCATTTTATTTTATTTTATTTATCTATTTTCATTATGAGCTCGACAAGGAACGTAGCCCTGGACGTTAACCGATGCTGTGGGTGTATGGGTCAAGAAAACTGTACTTATCTATATATAAACAATTGAGGAAATTCGAACCATGAATACATATTTCTCTCCGATCTATGTTGTCTCCTTTTTATATATTTGTTTATGTTTTAGTTAAGCTTATATATAGGAAGCTTGATTTCTAGTTTTAAAAGAAATGTTTCGTTGTTTGTTAAACATCTTAGAAGAATAACCTTTCTGTCATATTTTAAGTTTATATGGATGTATTCTCCAACTTTTAATCTTTTGTGACTTACATTTTGATTGGTTAATTTGGATTTTGAATTTCGAATCTCGTATTTTGAATCTCGAATGAGCCTTCTGGGCTTTCGTACTGAAACGTTCTACTTTCCCCACTTTAACAGTGAACGCACGGTGAGCATTCGCAGAGCGAATGGGAGTACACGCAAAACGGTGTAATACATGTATAAGAAAATATATGTAATGGGAATGGGGTGACGTTTTATATGAAAGAAAAAACCATTTGGTTGAACTCCAGTCCTCATGCATACGTGTACGGGTCTTAACCGTATTCACATGACAAGCCACCTTTGAGACCACAGGGTTTTGACACAATCTGAGTAGACTGGTATATATAGTAAATAGTGAGAAGGGAGCTAACAAAGCAACCAAAAATTATCGGTTGCTCGCTTCAAACTCTCAAAACTTCGGTATTTATCGTAATAATGCATAAAAAGTTTTCCCAGTTGAAAGCCAGAATATTGTTCTGTTTTGTAATACATCAATCCTTTACCTGACGTCACAGAAACTTTGAAAAAATAAGTCCAACTTCCGTGAATTAGGTCGCCGTCGTTAACCCTACGCCATTTTTATGGTGCGCCAAATTAACAAAAACTCAAATAATTAAAGAGATCATTAATTCAATTGAAGAAAGCACTAATTGAATTAATGCGCGCATTAAAATCAATTATTGCTCTCATCATATGAATTATGTGCGCATCCATTCAATTATTGCTCTCATCAATTGATTTAATGCGCGCATTATATCAATTATTGCCCTCTTCAATTGAATTGTCGCACGCTTCAATTCAATTGTTGATATCATTAATTCATTTGAAGAGATCATTAATTCAATTAAAGCGCGCATCAATTCAGCTGAAGAGTTAATGCTATCATCAATTAAATTAATGAGCGCAATAATTCAGAATTGAAGATATCATTAATCATTTGAAGAGATCTTTAATGAAATTGTTGCGCGCATCAAAAGAATTGACGATATCTTCTAATAATTAAAGATATCTTCAATTATTTGAGTTTATGTTAATTTGGCGCTCCATACATTTTCTCAATTACATTGGATTTTATGCATCCG
>NC_079169.1:61682388-61689888 GCF_947568905.1 Ostrea edulis | reverse complement strand
TACCATATGTAGATATTTACTTAGCAAGATTTTCTCGAGTTATTATAACAACCAACCACTATGAAATGATACAATTTTTTGATGTAAGAAAATAATCACAATTTATGCACCAATCTCCAGAATAGTGAAAATGCAAGATTGAACCAATGAATTATGTCACCCCCTCTTTTTTTTTTTTTTTAATGCAGAACTACTTTTCTTCCTACATGTAACAAAGAATTTTCATAAAGATATGTCGTCAACTGTTTTTCTCTGTTTGTTCCCTATATCCAACAACTTTGAACAAGAGGCCCATGGGCCACATCGCTCACCTGAGTCACCTTGGTCCATATCAGAAGATTTTCCATATCTACATGTATTTGCATGTAAAACCGTAGTCCCTATTATGGCCCCAAACCTACCCCTGGAGGCCATGGTTTTTGCAAACTTGAATCTACACTATGTCAGAAAGCTTTCATGTAAATATGAACTTCTTTGGCCCAATGGTTCTTGAGAAGAAGACTTTTCAAGATTTTCCCTATATATTTGTATGTAAAACTTTGATCCCCTATTGTGGCCGCATCCGACCCCCAGGGGGGGGGGGGGGGGGGGGGGGGGGCATGATCTTAGCAATTTATAATCTGCACTATATCAGGAAGTTTTCATATAAATCTCAGCTTTTCTGGCTCAGTGGTTCTTGAGAAGAAGATTTTAAAAGATTTTTCCTATAAATTTGTATGTAAAACTTTGATGACCCCCTTGAGGCCCCATTCAATCCCCGGGGTCCATGATTTTAACGAACTTGAATCTGCACTATATCAACAACAACAACAAAAACCAAAAAAAAAAACACAACAAAAACAAAAAACTTTGACCCCCTATTGTGGCCCCATCCAACCCCCGGGGGCCATGATTTTAACAATTTAGAATCTGCATTATATAAGGAAGCTTTCATATAAATCTCAGCTTTTCTGGTTCAGTGGTTCTTGAGAAGAAGATCTTTAAAGATTTTCCCTATATATTTGTATGTAAAACTTTGACCCCCTATTGTGGCCCCATCCGACCCCCGGGGCCCATGATTTTAACAATTTAGAATCTGCATTATATAAGAAAGCTTTCATATAAATCTCAGCTTTTCTGGCTCAGTGGTTCTTGAGAAGAAGATTTTTAAAGATTTTCCCTATATATTTGTATGTAAAACTTTGACCCCCTATTGTGGCCCCATCCGACCCCCGGGGGCCATGATTTTAACAATTTAGAATCTGCATTTTATAAGGAAGCTTTCATATAAATCTCAGCTTTTCTGGCTCAGTGGTTCTTGAGAAAAAGATTTTTTAAAGATTTTCCCTATATATTTGTATGTAAAACTTTGATCCCCTATTGTGGCCCCATCCGACCCCCGGGGGCCATGATTTTAACAATTTAGAATCTGCATTATATAAGAAAGCTTTCATATAAATCTCAGCTTTTCTGGTTCAGTGGTTCTTGATTAGAAGATCTTTAAAGATTTTCCCTATATATTTGTATGTAAAACTTTGACCCCCTATTGTGGCCCCATCCGACCCCCGGGGGCCATGATTTTAACAATTTAGAATCTGCATTATATAAGGAAGCTTTCATATAAATCTCAGCTTTTCTGGCTCAGTGGTTCTTGAGAAGAAGATTTTTAAAGATTTTCCCTATATATTTGTATGTAAAACTTTGATCCCCTATTGTGGCCCCATCCGACCCCCGGGGGCCATGATTTTAACAATTTAGAATCTGCATTATATAAGGAAGCTTTCATATAAATCTCAGCTTTTCTGGCTCAGTGGTTCTTGAGAAGAAGATTTTTAAAGATTTTCCCTATATATTTGTATGTAAAATTTTGACCCCCTATTGTGGCCCCATCCGACCCCCGGGGGCCATGATTTTAACAATTTAGAATCTGCATTATATAAGGAAGCTTTCATATAAATCTCAGCTTTTCTGGCTCAGTGGTTCTTGAGAAGAAGATTTTTTAAAGATTTTCCCTATATATTTGTATGTAAAATTTTGATCCCCTATTGTGGCCCCATCCGACCCCCGGGGGTCATGATTTTGACAATTTAGAATCTGCATTATATAAGGAAGCTTTCATATAAATTTCATCTTTTCTGGCCCAGTGGTTCTTGACAAGAAGATTTTTTAATGACCCTACCCTATTTTTACCTTTTCTTGATTATCTCCCCTTGGAAGGTGGCCTGGCCCTTTATTTTATCAATTTAGAATTCCCTTTACCTAAGGATGTTTTGTGCCAACTTTGGTTGAAATTGGCCTAGTGGTTGTTGAGAAGAAGTTGAAAATGTGAAAAGTTTACAGACGGACGGACGCCGGAATACGGGTGATCAGAAAAGCTCACTTGAGCTTTCAGCTCAGGTGAGCTAAAAATGACACAAAGTGCCTAGACTCACTATATATGATAGTAATGTGTACATGTTTCATGAAAAGTTGCCAAAGTTCACGCAGAACACATGATCTCATTGGACAGACTAAATATTTTAACCTTGCCGGAATCGAAGACAAAATAATGTTTCCAATATCCCATATTGAAGGATTATTCTGACAAGAATTGTCAAGGACAAAACAAACTTGAAGTGTACTCGTAACCGCTTACTTGTCATGTGTATCGCTGTTGGTGTCCTCCTTCAGGCGGAACAAGTCTCGCAGCTGTTCTCTACTGAAGTGCCTCTCCACATCCTCCTCTTTATCAACTACACAGCTGCTTAGTGCTTTCTTGTGTGTCTGACGCTGGAAAATCTTCTCCTCTATTGTTCCCGTCTAAAAGAGCAAAAAGAATTTGACAAACTTCCACTTCTTTCAACAAGTCTGTATAGTTTAGAAATTTGTGAAATGATGTCGGAAAAACAAGGACTAAAACGTTGTCTCTGAAACCCAGTGTAAGGCTATACTCCATTCAAAGAAAACTTTTGAGTATGAACAGGATACATGTACCACTAAGCCAGTGAAATAAAAACTGTTTAAAATAAATATAAGTTGCTTCTTAATTTGAATTTTTGAAATGTGACTTTTACATATTGTAAGTATACAAATTTCAGTGTGTTTCATACTCTAGTATTTAGGCACTGAAGCAATTCATGAGTTCACTAGTTCACAGACTTGTCTATTGTAGAAGACAGTAGTACCAAACCACAATAACATAAAACTCAGGCCTAAAAGTAGCCTCTAAAACCCATCATCGCAAGTCACAGCTGAAACACATGCTTCTCTAGTGCACGTTTCAGCCGTGGTTTGTGATGATGCTAAACCACAGCCTGGTTGTATAATGTTAGGAGGGAATGAGTTTCATGCCGGTCTAAAAAGTCGGGCTAACTATCATGAAAGTTTTAATGCAGTATATCTTCAATCCAATCCTGTAATATAACCATGGTGTACAATTCTTTGAATAAGGTTTGCTTAAAATTCAACACCTACAGCATCGAGGGGTGGGGGGTTGAGGTACACAGGCAATACGCAAGTTCCGAGTTACCCAAAAGTTATTTCCCTTTGTCGAACTCTTTGGCATTTTATGACATATCATACGGTATGGTGGGTACACAATGTATACATTATATCGTAGACTGGCATTGTACATAACGATTACATACGATTAATGTAATAAAAGCGTAACTTTTGTTTATATCAATCACTGGTATGCATATTCTAGTCATATCAAGCATAATTTGTTTGAATAAGGTCATCAAATTGGCTATTGAATCATTATTCGTTTCCTCTTCTACATGAGTGACGCTTTTATCAAAGAAAGATGGCAATTAATAATATTTGTTTGAGCCATTTTGTTATCCAATACTGATAAACTCACTAAAGTTGCCTTTTCCCTGAGATAGGATGGTCTCAGAAACTCTGGATATCATCTTTTAAGAAATAATACAACGATAGTAATTAGCAAATGTACCCACTATCATCATATTTTACGTCATAATTTACGGAAAAGTTCGACAAAGGGAAATAACTCTTGGGGAACTCGGAACTTCCGTATTGTGCCTAACGTTAATTTAACAATAAATGAATTAAACATTAAATTAACGTTAATTTGATGTTAGGCACAATGGATTGTGTGCAGACACTCTAACAGAATAAAAACATCTATTTATTCCAAAAGTTGTTTATCATACATCAACCACAAAATGTTTAGCCCCAAGTCTTGCTATTTTCTAGACATCAACTGTGTGGTGTAGAAGTACCTGATATTTTTCTTATTGTTATGTACTTCATGCATTAGGAAGCCATTTTATCATTAGCATAGATTAAATAAACATATAAACTTATTTTTTAGTGCATACACTACATTCATTAGAAAGGTACTGTAGATGTATTGAAGGTCAAGGTACAAAAAACTGACCTTACATACACAAAACTTAGTCATTTACTCTGTCGTCTCTTTGTTTTTAACATCCTCTTTTCACTATGTTGTCTCTTTTCTTTAAGCACTCCCTTCCCACTAATACAGCCAGTGCCATGATGCAGATTTTAAAACACATACAAGAGTCTGTGATAAATTTTAGAGCACAACTCAGATTCCATCATGTAAAAGTAGGATTGCATTCTAAACCTAATTGCTAATGTAATCTATAGCATTACTTTCCCCTGCCAGATATCATGACATTACATTCCCAGATCTTTGTAAGTCACAACATTAATATTTGAATGGTCACCATTTCATGACCTATGATGAAAATCTAGACACCAATTCAAACTTTTGGGATCCTTGGCGATAAAAGTGAGACCCACAAATAGTGAATGGGCTTCGATTGCCCTAAATTTTTTATATCCAGACAAAGTAGACAAATATATAAATGTATCTCTATATATGTTACTTACAGCAATTAGTCTGTAGATGTAGCACTGCTTCTTCTGTCCGTCTCTCCAACATCTGGCCATAGCTTGTTCATCATTGGCTGGATTCCAGTCAGGATCAAACATCACCAGACGATTGGCTCCAATCAGATTCAAGCCACACCCCCCAGCTTTGCTACTCAACATGAATATGAACTCTGGTGACTAGATGAAAACAAGAATATCATTAATGGGAATTTTGAGATTGTAGAATATCATCCATTCTTAAAAATCCTCTCTAAAAGTACAACACTTACAGATGGATTATTGAACCTTTCCACAACCTTTGCTCTTTTCTTTATTGTCATTGATCCATCAAGTCGAACATACAAATACCTGTGTAGCAGAAAAACTTTTAATAAGACATGGAACACCATCAATATCTTACTTTTTGCAAAATATATATGTATATCATTAAGTTTTAAAGATTTCTGGAGGTCTTACCTTCTCTGATGACAAAGGGTTTCAAACAAATCCAGAGTTTGTGTGTAGTTAGACACAAGAACTACTTTGTCACTGGTCTGAGCTTTGATCAGGGCCAGTAAACGGTCAAGGACCAGCACTTTACCTGAAATAAAGAATTTCAGATTGATGTCTTAAACCTTTCTCGGTAAAATGCCAATGTTCCTGTACAGTACAGTGTAAATGTGTTTGTGTTACATCTCAATATTTTAAACAGATAGAAACCTATACCAAACCCTCCTGTTTTTTTTCACATGAAGTGTCATCTTTAATTGATGACTTCAAATTTGTGAGTGAATTTGACATACATAACTACATGTACTATAAACAATGGTTCTTTTTCTACCAGTATATTACCTGACAGCTCCGGTCTCACAATCTTAGTTGTGTGGTTTGGAGGGAAAAGATCCATTGTTCCTTCAAAGCCTGGGGCATTTTCCCGACTTTTGTCAAAAATGAGATCTGGGTCTGGAATGAAAGGGGAGAAAGGACTACAGATAAAAAATCATATCAAATAATGCAGCATTTTATTTACATCTGTTTGGAAATTTATTCTTTACAGTACATGAAATAATTACAAACACTGTGACTTTAAGAATTTATCTATTTGAATATTGTAACTCATGAATCAATATATATCAGGTGACAGTTCAGTTGAATTTTGGTATCTTGAACATCGATATCTTGAATACCATGGATATGTCAAATATGGAAATCCGAATGACATTTTTTAAAATGTATTTCAACCTCAATATCTCCAACCCTCGGATATCTTAAAGTTTTTTCTTGGCCCCATCAAGTTCAAAATAAAGAGGCTTGACTGTGTATGAATTCTTTGAAAAACATTTACAAAAACATACATTACTGAGTATACTTAAAAATTATTTAATAGATTTTTTTTCTTCCATTACAATAGAGCATGTGTTAAAAAACAAGAGGCCCATGGGCCACATCGCTCACCTGAGTCACCTTGGTCCATATCAGAAGATTTTCCATATCTATTTGCATGTAAAACCGTAGTCCTTATTATGGCCCCAAACCTTCACCTGGAGGCCATGGTTTTTGCAAACTTGAATCTACACTATGTCAGAAAGCTTTCATGTAAATGTGAACTTCTTTGGCCCAATGGTTCTTGAGAAGAAGATTTTTAAAGATTGTCCCTATATATTTGTATGTAAAACTTTGATCCCCTATTGTGGCCCCATCCTACCCCGGGGGAGGGGGGGGGGGGGGGGAGGGGGGGGGGGGGGGCATGATTTTAACAAACCTGAATCTGCACTATATCAGAAAGCTTTCATATAAATCTCAGCTTTTCTGGTTTAGTGGTTCTGGGAAGAAGATTTTTAAAGATTTTTCCTATATATTTGTATGTAAAACTTTGACCCCCTATTGTGGCCCCATCCGACCCCCGGGGGCCATGATCTTAACAATTTATAATCTGCACTATATCAGGAAGCTTTCATATAAACCTCAGCTTTTCTGGCTCAGTGGTTCCTGAGAAGAAGATTTTAAAAGATTTTTCCTATAAATTTGTATGTAAAACTTTGATGCCCCCCTTGAGGCCCCATCCAATCCCCAGGGTCCATGATTTTAACAAACTTGAATCTGCACTATATCAAAAAAAAAAAACCGAAAAAAAAGAAGAATTTTTTTTTTACCTTTTGACCCCCTATTGTGGCCCCATCCGATCCCCGGGGGCAATGATTTTAACAATTTAGAATCTGTACTATATCAGGAAGCTTTCATATAAATCTCAGCTTTTCTGGCTCAGTGGTTCTTGGGAAAAAGATTTTTAAAGATTTCCCCTATATATTTGTATGTAAAACTTTGACCCCCTATTGTGGCCCCATCCGACCCCGGGGGCCATGATTTTAACAATTCAGAATCTGCATTATATAAGGAAGCTTTCATATAAATCTCAGCTTTTCTGGCTCAGTGGTTCTTGAGAAGAAGAGTTTTAAAGATTTTCCCTATACATTTGTATGTAAAACTTTGATCCCCTATTGTGGCCCCATCCGACCCCCGGGGGCCATGATATTAACAATTTAGAATCTGCATTATATAAAGAAACTTTCATATAAATATCAGCTTTTCTGGCTCATTGGTTCTTGAGAAGACGATTTTTAAAGATTTTTCCTATATATTTGTATGTAAAACTTTGATCCCCTATTGTGGCCCCATCCG